>NC_068352.1:25327691-25627691 GCF_014633365.1 Diospyros lotus
CAGTCGAGGAAGGCTGGTTTTATTTTTGTTTATTTTAACTAAAATTTTTTTTATTATAATAAAATAAAATAAAAAATAATACAAATAAATAAATTCTAAATATCTGTATTTTAAGTAATTATAAATTAACTAATTTTAAATTTTAAATCATTGTAATTAGGTGTTGAATTTTTTATATTTAAAAAAATTTAAAATTAATTAATTTATCTTATTGAATTAGGTCAAGATATATATATTTAAAAAAAATTATTTTAAATGATGATAGAATTTTTAAATTTATCTTATTGAATTAGGTAAAGATATATATATTTAAAAAAATTTATTTTAAATGATGATAGGATTTTTAGATATGTGTATTTTTAAATAATTCAATAAAATAAATTAACTAATTTTAATTTTTTTTAAGTATTAAAAATTCAACACTTAATTACAATGATTTAAAATTTAAAATTAGTTAATTTATAATTACTTAAAATACAGATATTTAGAATTTATTTATTTATTTTATTTTATTATAATAAAACAAATTTAATTAAAATAAAAAAAAATAAAACCAACCTTCCCTGACTAATAGCAGTCGGGGAAGGCTTAATTCCTCGCACCGTGAGGTGCGGGGGTTTCCATGACTGCGGTTGCCATGGATGCGGCCATGGAACTTGTATATATATATATATATATATAAGTGTGTGTGAATGTGTATATATATATTTATATAGGTGTGTGAGTGTATATGTTTGTGTGTGCTGGGTTACATGGCTACGGCTGCCATGGCCGCGGCCATGCTGTGTGTGTATATATATATGTGTGTGTGTATATATATATTTATATAAGTAATGGTTGGCGATGAGAGATGCAAAGTGATGGCCGGCGATGAGAGGTGATCGGAGGAAAGGGTTGACTGTGGGTTGTGGAGGTAAAACAAGTATATTAAAATTATTGAAAATTTTGATGGGACGTGAGTTTTGAAGAGTAAATTTTAGAGTTCTGAATAGAATTTCTCAAAAAGTTTAAGTTTTCCATGTTACCCACCTAATGCAACTAACACTAAAACTTGGAAAAGTTTTGAGAGACGGACAAGGTTATTGACGGAGTTATCGAATAAGGGTAAAAAGACGAAATTGTTTCCGTCCACTTTGTAATTTTTTTGTCTCCCCTCTCATGATTGTCATCTCATCTTGTTGCCATGCTGTCATCGTCGTTTTACCTCACTGATCATCGCTGC
The DNA here is from genome assembly GCF_014633365.1 of Diospyros lotus. Taxonomy (NCBI): domain Eukaryota; kingdom Viridiplantae; phylum Streptophyta; class Magnoliopsida; order Ericales; family Ebenaceae; genus Diospyros; species Diospyros lotus. The sequence goes on from NC_068352.1 coordinate 25,328,914, forward strand.
ATTCTAAAGATATAATAATGATTGGTGAGGTGAAATGGTGATGGTAGTAAGATGACAACGACATGATAATGAGGTGTGACGGCAAGGTGAGGGCAATAGCGAGACGATGGTCATGAAAGGGGAGACGAAATAGCTGCAAAATTTGACTGACTTTGTAGAAGGGACCTAAAAATTTCGAAAATCCTCTGATATTTCCACTTGAGATGGACACAAACCAGCCATTAGATGTGACCGCTGAAGTCGAGAGGCATATCTTTATTGCTTGCATTAAATGCCGCATTTAATGATGAGGCATTATGATAGGCTACAAGAGGCGGGAAATCATCCCGTCCAATCGCCCCTTGAACAGCTAGTAGGTGCCGTCCGGGCTTTATCAAAGTTGAAAAAAGACAAATTTTAACGGGAATGGTCCAATTCCAAGGCAATAATACGTCTGACCCCAAATGAATACAACATGAAACATTAGCAGGTGCACCTGCACATCTGCCATTGGATTCCGAATTAATTCACAGATGGAACTCTATGGTTCAGAAAAACCTCGACTTCTACTAATTAAGGCAAAATAGAATTCAGCCAAAACTCAAGACAATTTGATCAAACTTGGCAACCGAAATCAGATTTTTTATGATGATTAAGGCCTCGTCCCACTGAAGCCTCTATTTGTGTGGTCATCTTTCTTCGTTCTTCGGTGTTTGTGTATAATGCATAGATGGAAATAGATAGCCAGGGTGCATCCACGTGTGTGAGTTATCCTAGTGTTTATAATTAAAATTAATTTTTTATATAAGAAATAATTTTTAATAATAAATTAATTAAAAAAAATTACAACTCACCTCAAAATTTATAATATATAATTTTATATTTTAAAAAAAAATTTAACCTCTTCTTACGTAAATTTATGAATTCATCCATATAGATAGTCTTATCTTAACAAAATGTATGTAAATTTATATTAAAACATTATCAAAGACAAAGCAAAAGCAATATATTGAAATGATGGTTAATTTCTTACATATTCGTAGATAAATATGTGATTTTATGATTATGATTTTGTGTGTCTCTCACTATATATGTACATATACAAAATATTATGTACTTGTATATAAAATTTTAAAATTATATATGTTTAGAAAAATATTATGTTTAATGTTTATGTCGTACAACGTAATATTTACTTAATACAGATAAAATGAGAGAAGAACGTGGGCTCCACCCCATCCTCTTTGTACGCCGACCTTGGGATAACAGATATGTATATGTTTATATATAAAGGAGTTTTAAAACTCAAAGATGATGACGACTTTGTGAGAGACCTAATACTTTCCACATTTGCTTTTTATGTTCATATTTTATGTCTATATATATATCATTATATATATTTAACACTCTAAAATATTTGAAGACTTAATTAACTAAATTTGAATTTAATTAAAAAAATATTTGACCAAGTAAATAAATCAAATATTTTAAATATATATTTATATAACAAAACAAAAAATAAAAATAAAAATTAATTAATAAGGAAAGAACCTCCCCCGTGTTGCCGTTTGCACCAAGGGGAATGGCTCCCCCAATGTCCCTTTTGGCTCTTTTGTTTTTTTTTCTTTCTATATTGTGTATAAATATATTTTACAAGAAAAAAAATGAAAAGACAAAAACAAATCATAAATTTCTCAAGTTAATTGACTTCTTTATGAGAAAAATTAGGAGTTCTGTAAACAAGAGATTATGGGATGGTCTCTCACTCCAAGGAATTGAAGTAAACATAAGAAATGAGAAAAAAAATATAGAAAAATAGAGAAAGAAGGAAACAAGGGAGAAAACTAATGAAAGGAAGAAAAAGCTTAAATCAAGGTGACCAAAGAGAGGTAGGAAAGCTAGGACGAGTGAGCAATATATATCTTGTCAAAGAGACTTCAAGGCAAGTTTCTCCTATCCAAAAACTCATATTTCATATTTTTTTATGTTCCATGATAAATTGATTTTAGAAATGTATTCTATTTGACTTTTCATTTATATCCATGATCCTGTAAGACATACTATTGTACTTTACAAAGTTTAGGACTGATCAAGGGATGTGGTTGGAGACATTCCAAGATGTGCTTAGGGTTCTAGTTGAGGAAGTTTTTGGAAACTGTTGAGTTTGGTTTTGAATGTTTTGATAATTATTATTTTATGTAAAACTTTAATGTAAGGCATATTCTATGTTAATGATGTTTTGAGAATAATCTCAAGGAATAGCAATATGTTATGAAAGGCTTATTAATATATTTTTGGAACTTATCTTATCCCTTAGGATATGTTATTTTATCCTTTAGGATATGTTAAATCCTCATATTTCCTAAGAACATGTTAAGATTGTGTTAATAACCTTATAATGTTTTATTTGTGATTAAGGCATGTTCTATTCCTTATCTACCAATATGCTTAATGAAAATAAATTGTTTAGGATTTCAAGGGATACTCTAAAATATCCATATTGCATAAGTATCTTTATGGAGTTTATGGCTCTTAAGGTAAACTTAAGATTAAGATCGTTGTTCCAAGTGATCAATATTTATGTTGTGACTCAAAGAGTGTGGGTCTCATCAAGTTCAATAAATGATCATATACTCATGAAATAGTTCTTGAGTTTTGATCCAATAATCTTAGATTGTTTATTTGATATTTAATATCAAATTCTTAAGGTTCTCAATGTTTTGGAATTTAATGGAAGAATATTTAAAGAACTCATAATGTTGAATGGTTGTTGCTAGATAAGCAAAATCATTCAAGTATTTGAAAGAATTTAAAGCTTATTGAATTCTACAGTATTTGATTAAGCTATTGTAAATTCTTAAGTTGTCAAGTGTTTTAAAGTAATAATATTTTGGATTTAAAATGTGTGATATTCATATATTTGTGTGATGGTTTAAAGTTTATAGAGTAGAAATCATAATATATGCTTTATTTAACCTATGTGTGTTTTTGTAAAATATAAATCAGATATCATGATACTCAAACAAGTGAATTTGTGTGTTATATGTTGAACCTTATTATTGAGTAACATATATTGTGCTCAATGTATTCGTAATCTTCTATAAGTTTTGTCTCAGTTAAGTAGCAAGTAAGCTATTTAATCTATGGGTGTTTATATGTGTGTAGTTGATCAAGTATATGTGAATGAATAGTTATATATTTGGGAAATAGTATTTTTATGAAATATATTTTGTGTTAAGTAGAATGATCTTTCTTTGATTAAGAAAGAAATAATTGTTGGTTGAGTAGCAATCTATGTACTCAATTTATTATTCCTTAGAAATTTGGTAAAATTCCATAATATGAGAATATCTCATTAATTATCTTGGTCTATCAAGACTTTCTATCTAACCAAGTAAATGTGATTGGAAAGTTAGTTTTAACAAACTTTCACAAACAACACTTGTGTTTTATACTTGAGTTTAATATTTATACTTCTTATTTAGATATTGTTTAGAAAATTGTTTTGATGATATTCAAAATAATATATTAAAGATGATTTTTGATAGAGTTTTAATCGAGTAAGTCATAGAATTAATCAAGTATAGCAAAGCCTTAATCAAGTAAGGCTTAAATCCAATCGAGTGTATCAAGGCATTTATTGAGTAAAAATTCTATGTTACTTGAGTAATCTATTGATCTACGTTTTTTACTCTATGACTTCATCTATTTAATCAAGTATAAGATTCTATTGTAATCGAGTAAGTCAATTTTGTATAGCATATAATCGATTACAAGTTATAATGTATTCGAGTATCTAAGAGCAATTATTATTTTATAATTGAGTATTTATTGCAAGTTTTAGCTATATCAAAAGTAATCGAGTGATCAAATTTATAATTGAGTATTATTCTCACATAATTGAGTATTTTTTTTCTTTGTAATCGAGTGTAAATTGATGTATAATCGACTATGTTAGATTAATTATCCAGTATTTAATTTTTGTGGTTGAAGATGATTTGTAATCGATTACAAAAGTTTTGTAATTGAGTAAATAACAAAAATACTCGAGTAAAGATAAAAAATACTCGGTAAATCTGCTAAAGCTAAAAGATATAAATTTTTTTTCTACAAATGAACAATTTTATTGCATAAAAATAAGAAAAATTAGCCCAGAACAAGTTTAAACATATCATGAGCAAAACATACAAACTAAAGCAACCAGCTAGCAAAAAGTAAAAAGCAAACATCACCGCATGGAGCAACTAAAAACAACAAAACAACTAGAAATAAGAACAATTAACACATAACAAATGAACTAGGATCGAGTTTCACCAGCGGTAGTGTGGGAGCAATCTCTCAAATGAGGGGGCTCCTTGTGCGCAGTGTGCACTGGTCTAGCTGCTATTGGTTGGCTGAATCACCACGATTAATCTCTCCTCACATTCCTATTGGTCTGGGGGTAGGGGCGCCTGGAATAAACGATTTCACCTTTTGAAATAAATTAACACAGAACAAACTATGATATATCCCGAACAAAACGTACAAACTAAAGCAAATAGCTACCAAAAAGCAAACATCACCGCAGGAAAAGCAACAAAAAAAACAACAAAATAACTACACAGAGAATCTAGAAAGTTAATTGTCCTACAAATTCAACTAGTTAATTCTTGTTCTTTAACGTTCCCTTTGTTGGGGGGGAGATCTATGGATGCAAGCAAGATAAATCATGGGAGTCAACTATTGTGTTCATTGAAGCTTCTAAATCATTATCCCCGAAATGAAAATCCTAGCTAGGGATCTGAACCACTCATTGAAAGGATAGATTGACTCTCATGCATCAGAGAATAGAATTCCTGTTGGCTACTAGAGTATCATTCACATACCTTGGACATCACTGGAATTCAATTACTAGGCAGGCTTAGGAGGAACACCTTGCTTGACTATGAGAAGGCCTCTCAAACAACTATTAGATTGGGGAGATTTATTCTGAGCATTCAATTTTGGAGGAACAAAAACTTGAGATAAACCATCATTCAGTAGCATTTGTCAGTCGGAGTAGAAAGAGACACAGCCTGTTTAGGGACATAGATTTGTTTAACTTTTTTCGGGCAATTCATCAAAGAGTGACCAAAGACTTCACATTGCTTGCAAACGGATTAAAGCGATCGGTATTCAATTGGAAGTTTGGCAATTTTTGATTCATCGGTAAAAGCATCAACTCCTTGAGGCGGCTATGGACACTCACAATGATAGATACACCACTACTAGTCCAACCTTACAAAGGAATGTCATCAATTTTCATCCAAAGAAGAATAGACGAATAATAATACTCTTAAGAAGAAGTATACCCGATTCCCAAACCTTGAGAAAAAAAGAGGCGGCCAACAAATTGCCAAGCGCCAACTTTAAATATATTCATCGTAGTCTCAAATCGAAAAAAATAAAAGTTCGAATGATTGCACAAAATCTCTTTTTTAAGGCCATGTTTCCAAATTATCCTAGCAAGATATTGAACAGTAGAAAAAAAAAGAAACTTTTAATGAAATAATCAATTAAAGTATTAATCCAATATTATTTACTTTCTTCGAAGACTGGCAAGAAAAAATTGAATTATGAAAATTCTAGTACCATGAAGAAGGAACACATCGAAGCTTGGTTGGAATCCGAAGCGACGAAGAGGCCACTACATCGGGATTATTTGAGTAAACCTGAGTTACCCTCGTAATCATGCGTGTTATTGGGGAAAAAAAAATCCAAGTTTCCCATGTTACCCGCCTGATGCAATTGACACTAAAAATTTTGAAAATCCTCTGATATTTTCACTTGAGATGGACACAAAACATTTAAATGAAATAAATACATTTCGTCTCATTATACTTCATTATCTTGAGTTAGAATATTTTAGATATCGATACATTGTTACGTGGTTCGAATAGTATTTTTTTTAAACACAAACCAGCCATTAGATGTGACCGCTGAAGTCGAGAGGCATATCTTTATTGCTTGCATTAAATGCCGCATTTAATGAGGCATTATGATTGGCTACAAGAGGCGGGAAATCATCCCGTCCAATCGCCCTGATTCCTTGAAGAGCTAGTAGGTCCCGTCCGGGCTTTATCAAAGTTGAAAAAGGACAAATTTTAATGGGAATGGTCCAATTCCAAGGCAATGACACGTCTGACACCAAATGAATACAGCTGACACAGAGCAGCTGCGTATCTGCGCATCTGCCGTTGAATTCCCAGTTAATTCACACGTGGAATAAACCTCGACCTCAACTAATTAAGGCAAAATAGAATTCACCCAAAAATCAGAGAATTTGACGAAACTTTATAACCGAAATCGGATTTTTGAGGATTAAGGCCTCGTCCCACTGAAGCCTCTATTTGTGTGGTCATCTTTGTTCGTTCTTCAGTGTTTGTGTATAATACATAGATGAAAATAGATAGCCCTACCTTGGCAACATGTATGTACATATATATATATTGGCAGAATACATACTAAAAAATTATCAAAGACATAGCAAAAGCAATATATTGAAATGGTGGTTAATTTCTTACATATTCACCGTTAAATATGTGATTTTAAGGTTATGATTTTGTGTATATCTCACTATATATGTACACATGAAGAGTACTATGTATTTGTATATAAAGTTTTAAAATTATGGTTTTGTGTATATGTTTATATATAAAGGAGTCCTAAAACTCAAAGATGAGGATGACTTTGTGAGAAACATAACATTTTCCACATTTGCTTTTCACGTTCATATTTTATATCTATATATATATATATCATTATATATATTTAACACTTTAAAATATTTGAAGACTTAATTAAATAAATTTGAATTTAATTAAATAAATTATTTGACAAAGTAAATAAATCAAATATTTTAAATATATATATACTGTAACAAAAAATAAAAATAAAAATTAATTAATAAGGAAAGGAACCTCCCTCGTGTGCCCCTTTGCACCAAAGGGGATGGCTCCCCATTGGTTCCACTTTTGACTCCTTTTGTATGTTGTTCTTCTTTATATATTGTGTGTATAAATATATTTTACAAGAAAAAAAATTAAAAGACAAAAATAAATCAAAAATTTCTCAAGTTAATTGACTTCTTCATGAAAAAAATTACGGGTTCTACAGGAGATTATGGGATGGTCTCTCACTCCAAAGAATTGAAGTAAACATAAGAAAAGAGAAAAAATAGAGAAGAATAGAGAAAGAAGGAAACAAGGGAGAAAAAACTTAAATTAAGGTGACCAAAAAGAGGTAGGAAAGCTAGAACAAGGGAGCAATATATACCTTCTCAAAGAGACTTTGGTGAGTTTCTCTCACCCAAAAACTCTTATCTCATATTTTTTTCATGTTCTATGAAAAATTGATTTTAGAAATGTACACTGTTTGACTTTTTATTTATATCCATAATCATGTATAGGCATACTATTTTACTTTACAAAGTTTATGTTGGGAACTCAAGAGAAAACCTTAGGATTTTTCCCAGTATTTCAATCACTAATGAAAGAAAAACAAAACTGGAAGCAATAAAATAAACACAGCAAAATAAACAGAAACAAAATTAGAAATCGAGACACAAGGGATTTACCATGGTTCACCTCAAATCGAGGCTACGTTCACGTTGAACTCGAGAGAGAAGAGCTCACTGCACTATGAGATGAAAACCCAGATTACACCCACATAAGCCCTCACAAAACCCTCGATACAAACAATGGTTTGAGAAAACAAAAACGCCAAATAATCACTTAATATAGATTAGAGGCAACCCTATCGAACCATGTAAAATGAAACCAAGCTATACAGGATTTACAGAGAATAAAGAACAGAGAAACCAAACCAGAACCCTAGACCCGAAGACGAAGGCTCTCGCCTCTTCTCAATCTTTCTCTTTTCACCTTTGCTTTTTGTCAATCTCGTCTCAAAATCACTGTGTCGGCTCACATCTCGAGGAGCGGGATTAAAAGCGATGATGAATGGCCCGGATGAACGATCATAAAGCGAGGATGAAAGGCTGGGATTCAGTCGTGCAAGCACGATTGATTATTCCCAAGGTTGTTAAAATCGGGATTTTAAGTGAGATCGACAAAGGGTCTATAAAATCGTATCGTAAAATCGAATCGTAAAATCGTAAAATTTTAGAGATAATTAAAAATACCCTTTAATTTTTGTAAATATATGTGTATAATAACATAATTTTGTAGAAAATGAATTAATATCATTTAATAACCTGATTATTCCTTATTATAATTCAAAAGATGATACTTTTAAAATATAGCTCAAAAACTAGCAGGTTGGTATAGGCAATTTAGAGGCAAAATATAAGTAATTTAGAGGTAAAATATAGCTTAAAATTCTTTAGAGGATGCTTCCAACGTCTTCCATTAGATTTAGATTGTAATTTTTTCTTGATTTAGCATTGATTAAATCAAGTAATATCCCGATTTGGAGTTGGGTGGTCTATTAATTAATTACTTGTTTGTCTTGATTTACTTATGCAATCAATGTTAGATCAAGTAAAAATTATAATTTAAATTAAGTAAATTGGAACTTATGCAATTAATGTTAGATGCTATGTGATATTGGAACTTATGCAATCAATGTTAAATCAAGTTCCAATTTAGAGGCAAAATATAACAATTCATTGCATAAGTTCCAATGTTAGATGCTATGTGACATTGAGACATTGGAAGCATCCTATAAATTACAACTTAAATCAATGGAGGTCTTTGAACTGTAAAATCGTTTGGGGATCTTTGAAGCGTAAAATCGTAAAATCGTACATGTAAAATCGAGATTTTATAGGATTTTATCCCAAATTAGATTTTACATGGGATTTGAATCGTTTGGGGGTCTTCGAATCGTAAAAACGTATGCGTAAAATTGGGATTTTAACAACAATGATTATTCCAACAGAAAATGGCAGACGAGCAGGAGAATGATCGGGCAAAGGAAAGGGCGAGATCAGGCGCCAGCTGAAGGTAGCCGATGGCTGCCACGTGTAGCCATCCAGCAGCTGCCAAATGGTAGCGTGCGGTTGCTGCACGTGGCCTTCCAACCAGTTAAGGGCAACGACGTCGTTTGGAGCTTCACAACCAACAATCTCCACCTTGAAGCACCAAATAGGAAATGTAATCCGAACTTCATGACAAAGTACAGCATGCTACAATCCTCTCCTTCATAGCTCTGGTTGATAAGATCAACCAATACCTAGATGCAACAAGTCCAAGTAATGCTTGAATTTTGTTGCATTTAGCAATTTTGTACCCATGTCTGCTGGGTTATTTTCTGTAGGCACTTTTAGTATAGAAATAGTGCCATTTAAAACCAAATCTCTAACATAATGATACCTGACGTCCACATGCTTAGTGCGTTCATGGTAGACTAGATTTCTGGTCAAGTGAATTGCACTTTGACTGTCTGAATACACCTCAGCCTTACCTTGAAGCAGGTGAATTTCCCGAAGTATACCTTGAAGCCAAACAACCTCCTTCACTGCATCAGTCACAGCTACATACTCAGCTTCAGTGGAAGACAGAGCAACCAGAGGCTGCAACTGTGACTTCCAGCTGATGCAATTTCCACCTAAGGTGAAATATAGAGCAATAGTGAACTTTCGGGTGTCCCTATCCCCTGCAAAGTCAGAATCTATATATCCAACAAGATCAAGAGTACTAAAATCTTTTCTTGTAAATTAATCTAACATTAACAGAGCCATGTATATATCTTAATAAATATTTAAGAGCATCCCAATGAGGTTTACTTGGGTTTGACATGAATTTGCTGAGGGATGATATAGCATAGGCTAGATTAGGCCTAGTACTAATCATAGCATACATGATAGTTCCAATTGCATTAGCATATGGAACATTTTCCATTTTAATGATTTCAGAGTTGGTCGATGGGCATTGAGATTTAGTTAAGGAAAAATGTCCAGCTAATGGAACACTTACTGGCTTGCAATTGTGTATGCCAAACCTTTTAACAGCTTTCAGTAAGTAGTCATTTTGATGAACCTTTAAGCTGAAATTTCCTCTATCCCTTTCTATTGTCATTCCCAAAATTTTCTTTGCTAACCCTAAGTCTTTCATGTCAAAGCTTGTGTTTAACATCTGTTTCAATTCACTTATCTTAGACTTAGACTTACTAATTAATAGAATGTCATCTACATATAACAATAGATAAATAGGGACATTGGAGAGAATAAAATAGAAACAATTATCATATTGACTCCTTACAAAACCAATCCCTAAGACAAAATTATTAAACTTTTTATACCATTGTCTTGGGGATTGTTTTAAGCCATAAAGAGATTTTTTCAGTAAACAGACATGCTCAGGCTTGTTTGAGTCAATATATCCAGCAGGTTGAGTAATGTAGATTTTCTCCTCTAAATCTCCATGCAAAAAAACTGTTTTAACATCTAATTGTTCAAATTCAAGGTCAAATTGAACAACTACAGATAGCATAATGCGTATAGTTTTAAATTTAACTATAGGGGAGAAAATTTCAGTGTAATCTATACCTTCTCTCTGAGTAAACCCCTTTGCCACTAATCTTGCTTTATACCTAATTGGGTCAGTGGGAGATATACCTTCTTTTAATTTATACAACCACTTACACTGAATTAATTTCTGTTTCTGAGGTCTAGGCACCAACTCCCAGGTGCCATTAATTTTAAGTGAGGACATTTCCTCTTCCATGGCCTGCTGCCACTTTACATTTTCCTTGGAGCTGACAGCCTCCTCATACGTGGATGGCTCACTGCTCCTTAATTCTAGACCTGCCACTAGGGCACAAAAGACTAAGTCTGAATAGGCATACCTAGCAGGGGGTTTAGAAACCCTCCTGCTCCTATCGCGGGCTAGATGGTAATCACTGAGATCTTGGGTTGAGCTGTGATGCTCCACCTCAATCTCAGGTTCATCTTCTTGTTCCTCTTGATCATCATCATGATCAGATGTTTGATTTTCATTTGGGATGGGAACATCCTCTAGGTTGGATTTTGTTGGAGCAGTTGGAAGGGAACCTTTAGCTTGCTCCACCTCAATTTGAGACCTTTCTACAATGATAAAATCATCTGGACTTCTATTAATGTTAGTTTCTTCAGAGTGAACTGTTTTGCAAGGGAAAATGGTTTCATTCAAAATGATATCTCCGCTAATAATGATTTTAATCCCACCAGATTGTCTTTCCCATAATCTAAAACCTTTGGTTCCTTCTTGGTAACCAACAAACACACACCTAATGGACCTAGGATCTAATTTACCTTTTGATTTGTGAGCATATGCTTCACAACCAAACACCCTAAGGTAATCAAGATTTAATTTCCTACCGGTCCATTTTTCTTCAAGGCATTTTAGATTTAGGGCAGTGGAAGGATTTCTATTCACCAAATAGGCTGCAGTAGACAAGGCCTCCCCCAAAAAAGATTTTGGCATATTAGAGGTGAATAAGAGGCATCTAACCTTTTCAAGAAGAGTTCGGTTCATCCTCTCAGCTACCCCATTTTGTTGGGGTGTATACCTCACAGTCCTATGTCTAAGTATTCCTTGAGTATCGCATAATTCATCAAACTCTTTATTACAGAATCCAGACCATTGTCTGTTCTTAAGGTTTTAATCTTTCTATCTATTTGATTTTCAATTACGTTCTTCCAAGTTTTAAACTTCTCTAGAGTCTGGTATTTAGTTTTTAAAAGAAAAACCCAAACCTTCCTAGTGAAATCATCAATAATAGAAATAAAATACCTGTTACCACCGTAAGTAGGGACCTGAGAAGGCCTCCATAAGTCTGCATGTATATATTCTAGGCATACCTTCGCTAGGTGAGTTCCCTTATGGAAACTCAGCCTGTGTTGCTTGCCTAAAACACATGGCTCACAAAAATCGAGGGACCCCACTGGCACTAAACCAAGGTAACCTTGGTTAGACAGTGCCTTAAGACCTTTTAGGCTCATATGGCCAAGTCTCAGGTGTCATAATTTTGTCTTATCAGATTTGACTAAGCATGCAGAATTAATATTATCAAAAGAGAAATAACAGCCATTCAAAACATACAATCCATTTTTCTTAGCACCAGTTAGGATTAGATCATCTCCTTTAAACACATACATTGATCCATTTTCTACTTTATAAGAGAAACCCAGTTCATCTACGGTGCCAAGAGATATCAAATTTCTTTTTAGGCCAGAAACATATCTTACATCAGTTAAGGTTCTGGTTTTGTTATCATGCAATTTAAGGGATATGCTTCCTATACCTTTAACCCTACAGGATTGGTTATTACCCATAAACACGATTCCAGATTCCCTTTTATCAAAATTATGAAACCAATCAATGTTAGGACACATATGGAAAAAACATCCTGAATCCATGATCCATTCATTATCAATAGAAGCATTTGAAACAGTAAGAACCTCAGCTAAGCAATTTGAATTATTAGGATTAGCATTTACATTTCCCCATTGCTTTTGTTTCTTAATGTAGTCATAACAGTATTTCTTAATGTGTCCCTCTTTTCCACAGTGATAGCATTTCCACTTTTGCTTACCCTTTTTATCTTTCTTCTTACCCTTTTGCCCTGACCCACTAGCATGATCATTATTACCAGTAGAATGCTTTTTCTCATTCTTCCCCTTTACAAACAAATTGTTTCCAGATTTCTTTGATGTCCCTAGTTCCAGTTTTCTAGCCTTAATGCCTGAAATAACAAGGTCTAGACTAGGTACTATGCCAGAATATCTTAATGCATGTTTAGCAACATCATAATCATCAGGCAATGAATTTAATAGAATCATAGCTTCACTAGAGTCTCCTAATGCTTGATCAGTACCTCTAAGTAATAATGCAAGCATAGTAAATTCGTCTATGTTCTCATCCATTGTCTTTGATGCACTCATTTTAAAATTAAATAGCATGCCTTTCAGATATACTAAATTAGGTGCAGTAATGACAGAAAATAAAACATCTAGTTTATTCCAGAGTTCTAAGGGAGTTGATATACCATTTACCTTGCAAATCACACTATCACCCAGGTAGAGGAAGATCAGATTGAAGGCTTCTTCTCTGATTTCCTCTGTCCTCGCAAGCTGGTCTGCTAACCATTTGCGATCATCCGTCTCAAGTGCTATAAGCACTTTATGGTGAGAGAGTAACACTCTCATCTTCTTCTTCCAGCTTCCATAATCTCCTTTTCCATCAAATATATCGATTTCAAATCGGGTAGAGTTCATCTTCGCCTTGCACGAAGGTAACTTAAGGGCTCTAAACTTAGAAAAGAATCAACACAACACATACCAGCTGAAAACAGACTCTCTTAGAGAAACCCTAGATCATCCGCAAGAATAGATGACTAACACCAGAAAAGGAAAATCGAACAGATTGAAAATTACAGAAACCCTAAGAGTCGAATTTAACACGGCTCTGATACCACTGTTGGAAACTCAAGAGAAAACCTTAGGGTTTTTCCCTGTATTTCAATCACTGATGAAAGAAGAACAAATCTGGAAGCAATAAAATAAACACAGCACAATAAACAGAAACGAAATCAGAAATCGAGACACGAGGGATTTACCGTGGTTCACCTCAAACAGAGGCTACGTTCACGTTGAGCTCGAGAGAGAAGAGCTCACTGCACTATGAGATAAAAACCCAGATTACACCCACATAAGCCCTCACAAAACCCTCGATACAAACAATGGTTCGAGAAAATAAAAATGCCAAATAATCACTTAATATAGATTAGAGGCAACCCTATCGAACCATGTAAAATGAAACCAAGCTATACAGGATTTACAAAGAATGAAGAACAGAGAAACCAAACCAGAACCCTAGCCTCGAAGATGAAGGCTCTCGTCTCTTCTCAATCTTTCTCTTTTCACCTTTGCCTTTTGTCAATCTCGTCTCAAAATCACTGTGTCGGCTCACATCCTGAGGGGCGGGATTAAAAGCGATGACGAATGGCCCGGATGAACGATCATAAAGCGACGATGAAAGGCTGGGATTCAGTCATGCAAGCACGATTGATTATTCCAACAGAAAATGGTAGACGAGCAGGAGAATGATCGGGCAAAGGAAATGGCGAGATCAGGCGCCAGCTGAAGGCAGCCAATGGTTGCCACGTGCAGCCATCCAGCAGCTACCAAATGGCAGCGTGCGGTTGCTACACGTGGCCTTCCAACCAGCTAAGGGCAACGACGCCGTTTGGAGCTTCACAACCAACAGTTTAGAACTGATTAGGGGACATGGTTAGAGACATTCTAAGAGATGCTTAGGGTTCTTCTTAAGAAAGTTCTTAGAAACTGTTGACACTACAAGATATTCAGGTTTTAGAGATAGATTTTTAGCGACGAAGTTGCTATGGAGTAAAGGAATTTTTTTTTGTAAAATTAAAGATGAAACAATATTCTGTAGCTAAAGTAATAAAAAAATTAAAAAAAAAATAAAAATTAGCTACAAAAATTTCATTATGTCGCTAATTTAGCGACGGAATATTAAATCTGTCGCTAATTTTACAGACGAAAATTTGTCCATCGTTAAAAGTTTTAAAACTAAAAAAAAATAATTTTTTTTATGTATTTAGCGATGGAATTCGTTGCTAATTACATAATTTTTTTTTAAAATTAGCAATGGATTTTTTTTTTCCCTCGCTAATTTTAGCAATAGATTCTCTAAATCCATTGCTAAAATTAATTTTTTTTTGTTATTTAAATAAATATTAAAATTAATTAATTTATTTTAAATTTAGTAATGGATTATTATTTTTGTCTCTAAATTTAGCGACGAAATAAATTTTCGTCTCTAAATTAAAAATAAATAAATAATTTTAGTGACAGATTTGGAGAATTTGTCACTGATTTAGGAACGAAATATTCAATCCGTCGCTAATTTTAGTTTTCCTTTTATTTTTTGATTTTTTAATCAATTAATTTATAAATAACTTGGGATGACTATTTAAATATATAAGTATTTAAATTTTATAAACAATAATATATTAATGTATAATTATAAAAAATTAAAATAAATTTAAAATTAAATATACATTTAATTAAACATGAATATAAAAAAATTAATTTTTAAAATTTAAAAATTTTAATTTAAATAAATATATTAAGTTTAAAAAACATAATATTGTTAAATTCTAAATATATCAATTAATATATTTTATGTGCATAAAATATAAAATATATTAAATGTATAATAATTAACTATTGGTAATATTTATTAAATGTGAAGAAAATGTATACAAATACTACATTTGAAAAATAAATAAAAAGTTTAAAAATCATAATATTTTTAAAATTTTATTATTTTAAATTTTAAAAATCACAAAAATAAAACAATATCTAGGGATTGTATTATATAGAAAAGAGTTTAAGGGCTAACTTGTCAATTTTTTTTTCTTTATAAATAAGAGAACTTTCTGCTAAGTTAAGATATGCTCACAATTTTAGTGAAACTATAATTTCACTTCGAACACAAAATTGACTTATACATCAAAAGGTTTGTAGATGATCTCATTCGTGTCCTAAACTTATTTTTCTTTTTACAAGCCTCTTGAAGACGCCAAGAAACACTCTCTTACATTTTGATGGAGATATTCTCTGGCATAACAAAAATTATTATTATATCTTAACAATAATAGTATAAATTCAATATATAATAATAAAACACATTAAATATAATTAGCTTAACTTAATCTCACTCAATTTGCATTCTTTTATAACAAACACCCCCTCGCCTCTTCTAATTCTCCCCAATAAAACTATTCATTCAATAAATGCATTGTGTTTGATATATATTTATTAAATGTTATTAATTATTTAAAATATTATTTGCTTATTTTATTTACAAAATTAATAATTTATCATAACACATAATTTAAACTTAAAACTACTTTTAACTTAAATTAATAATTTATATATTTTAGTGGTTAAAATTTAAAGTTAAAACTCTATATTTATATTTTTAAACATAACATAAATATACTTTTTTCTTTCCCATTATTTAACACTTAGAATAGAGATATTAAGTTTTTAATAACTTTTTGAATTAAGAATAACAATACATCAAACATGATCATGATATACATTTCTCTATATATGCATCAATATCTATATAGTATTTAAATATGACATTATATTTAGTATATCTAGTATTATTTTTATAAAACATTTATTCATACAAACTTTGTCACCTTATATTCGCTATTTAATTAATTAAAAGATAATATTAGTTATTATTTTTATTGGGTTAATCATCAATAAATGCATTATGTTTGATTAATCAAACACTATCACATTATATATTCATTAATTAATTATTGAACGTTAATTTTTTTTTTTATCTTTCTCCTTATATAATAAAGCATTAAATTATAAGTAAGACTAACATTCTCATATTTTTGCATTTATACAATTTGCATTTTAATTCTCTTGAGAAGAATATTGCTTCATATATGTTTTTAAGTTTTGGACTTATGGTGTAATCAGTTTGTTTAGGATTTGAAAATTAAAATTGATGTTTTTTTTTATATATTTTGAATCGATATTAAACACATACAAATTATTTTTCATTAAACATTTTTCATCCCTAATCTTATTTTTCTTATATTTTTCTATTTTTTATGCATTAAATTATTTTTGTGACATTTTTATTTAATATTTGTTTAAATACCAAAAACTAAAAAAATGAAAAATTATTTTTAGATTTATAATATATCAACCTTATTTATTATAATTATTAGATTTATAATATAATTATATTTTTAAATAAATATTAATTTGATGCAATAATTTAAATTATTTTATTACCATATTTTAGATTATTTATTAAATTATTATTTTATTAGTTATCATAATCATAAATTATTTTATTTTTATTAATTAAATAATTAATAATATTATTTTCATAAATTATTTTGTATTTATTTAACAAATAAATATTTTAAAAAAATAAAAAAACAAAACAAAAATTGTGGGTGGGAGATGCCCCCGCCTCCTTCCCCAAATCCCCAAATTTTTAACCCTAATTGACCCCCTCTCTCTTTATCTGTGAATTACTCTCACCGTCGACCCATTTACCTTTGCCTCTACCTCCTATCGTCGCTGTTGCTTTCGTCTTCGGTCGTCGCCACCTCCACCTCCTATCATTGTTGCTACTTCCACCTCCGGTCATTGCCGCCTCCACCTCTTGTCGTCGCCATCTTTGCCTCTTGTCATTGATGCTGCTTTCGTCTCCGTTTGTCACCGCCGCCACCTCCAGTTATATCAGGCTATGCCTCTGCCTCTGTCGCTGTGAGATCTACCTCCGCCACCTCAAAGGTATATGTATATATATATTCTGTGTGTGTATATATATATGTGTGTGTATATATGTATTCGACCAGCTTGCAGGTGTATTCTGTGTGTGTGTATATATGTATATATATGAGTTAGGTATTTTAATGTTCAATGCGATTACTATTTGAATGAATGATTGTGCATACACTTTATTATGCATATTTGTTCTTTTCGGCATTGTGCATCGAATGAATGCTTTTAAGGTCGCCATTTTTTTATGTTTCATGGTGAAGCGGAGCCTTAAATCTTTTGGGTTAGTTTGTGACTCTATCTTATGTAATTTCAGAGCATTCTTCCATTTTTCAGGTATGAACAAATACCATGGTTAATAACTAAGTTAAAACCAAACTTTAAAATTAACTATGAAAATGATGACATTGAAAATGAAGTGTCTGAAGATGAAGATGGTGAAATCCAGCCTGGAATTATGAAGTTCGCTGAAGGTTGCAAAGCATTCAGGATTGCATTCAAGAAAATTACTAAGACGAATGTTTCTGATGATCTACTGGTAATTAATATGCTTACCCTGTGAACTTCCTTATGATTTTTGAAATTGTATGAAGTTCAATGTCTTGCAGGGCCCTGTATTATCAGCACACAAGAAGCTATTGGCAGAGCAGCTTGCTGAAGAAAAAGCTGAACGGAAAGTAAAGGGGGAGGCAAAGGGGGAGAAACATTTGGTATTTCATTTGACTTCCACTATAATGTTCTTTCATTATCCCATTTTCTATGTCTGGGGGCCATGTTCACTATAAGTTTCATTTGGTTTTGCCATCCATTGTAATTAATGTCTGTCTTCATCTGATAATTCCTACCACAAAGATAGGTGAAAAGGGCCATGTGAAGCCTGCTAATTTCTTGGATTCACGTGAAAAATTCCTCATAGGAATTGCTACAAAAGGAGGTATGAAGTATCTTTTTTGTTAATGAAGTTTATTTATTCAAACAACTATTTCCTAATGGTACTTTCTTCCCTTCTCAACTAATGAAATCAACTTTTTACATATGTATTGCTGGAGTTTCAGTGGTCAAGCTATTTAATGCTGTAAGTAATTCCTTCCATTCCTTTCATAATAATTTTTGGTTTTCGGCACATTAGCTTTTTTTTGTCCATTGGCGGGTTCTTAAACTTATGTTGTTTGGCATCTCATATAGGTCAACAAAGCTCAAAATGCTCAAAAAGGATTGAATCTTCAAGATCTAAAGATGCAAAAGGTATATAAATCTAATTTAGCTAAGGCAAGGACAACGTCTAGTGCCACTGAATCTCAAAGATAGTTGAACTTTAATTTGTGTCATATCAATCTGATTTAAATTTAAGTAATGTGCGTATAGTGTATTTTTGAGTTTGGATTGGGACATACGCCTAATTTAGAATTTTCATGCCACAAATGGGGATTGTTAGATCTGAAAATGTTTTCATAGCTAAGTCCAAATAATTAATCTGATTTAAATTTAAACAGTGTGCGTATAGTGTATCTTTAAGTTTGAATTTGGGCATACGCCTAACTTAGAATTTTCATGTCACGTATGGAGATTACTAGATCTAGAAATGCTTTCATACCTAAGCTCAAATGATTAATCTAATTTAAATTTAAATTCTGTTTGTGAAATATAATTCAATTTATGATAATTATTTAACTTAGAATATCTTATGTCATGTATGGAGATTGTTTAATCAAGAATTATCATTATCTTGATTTATATTTATTGGCAGATCCTCAATTTAATTCAAATTGATATTACTATCTCGTTGTCTATTCGGGGTTCAGTCTATTTTAGCACTGAAATTGCCTTGTCCCAAGATTTTCTTTCACACACAAACATTTAATTCATAAAAAAAGCTCTCACAAATAAATCTTTCTAAAACTTTTACATGTTTTATACAAACCAATTGATTCAGGTGTGATTCATCTTACCATAAACAAATCTCCCAGTGAATCGACTCAGACTCATCCAAAAAATTAAACTTATACAATACGTACACTCGTGTATTGGTGAGTATAAATGCCCCACCAATTTTGCATTAAAAAAAATTAAATAATATAAATTATAAGATGAGGATAAAAGCAGTCAGTTTTTGACAAAATTTTGATTGCGCTTAACTTTGTGCAATTAATTAAATAAACATACAAACAAATAAAGAAAGAAATCAAACATGCAAACACAGAGCGTTTATACTCGTCAGTGTACGAGTGTGCGCTGTAACACAAAATTTATTTACTAGATGAGAGTCCAGATCAATTCACTGGGAGATCTTATTAAGATAGAAATAAAAGCAGCGAAAATTTGTATGTGCTGAATGGGTTTGTCTGACCAATTCAACTGATTTTAGAAAAAAGAAATTGAATGTTCGACTAAAAACCAAATGTCTCAGATCAAGACAATTTCAGTACCAATCCAAATATTTTCCAAGACTCACAAAATATGGTTTCATCGGGTCAAATTAATTTTAAGATTTTTGCTATTGATTACGTTCTGAGATGATAATGGTTCTAATTCTAGTAACCGACATACATGACATATCGACTCTAACTTAAGCAATCACCATAAACCGAAATAGATATAGTACACTTAAGCTTGGGGATGAATGATGATATTTTCAGGTTGGGCAACCCACATACATGGCATGAGAGTTTCGGATTAGACATATATCTCAATCCAAACTCAAATATTTGGGCAAAAATACTTAAAATTAGTTTAAATACCTCAACTACAATGAAGTTCAGTTATCTCGAAAAATTTTGATATCAGACACGGTTCTTGCCTTGACCCGAAAATTTATTAGCCACATATTTTTATTTAAAAACTAATTTATAGAATTTAAATAGCAGAAATGTAAATTATTGAAATTAAATAATAGAAATTAAATGACAAAAATTAAAGTGTTGAAATTAAATTACAGAAATTAAAAAAACAGTATTTAAATTGCAGAAAATAAACTACTTAATTTAAATGCTGAAAAGTAATCATATTGGAATTTAAATGACAAGTAAAATATGAATAGAACTAAATCTTGCTGAAATGTAAACAGAATGAAATTTAACTGAACAGCACAAGAAATTAACAGAAATTATAAGAGCAATAACAGAAATTAAGAATACAAATTAAATGAACGGGAAGAGATGCGATAAATTCCAGCGCTCCATTTTCTGTTTCTTCGGTGCCAGCACACTGTGGCCGTTCCAGCGCAGTCTCACTGTGCGATTTCTCCCCTCAGTGTGCTGTCCGACCATTCCAGCCTCCTCACTGTGCGATTCCAGCGCTGGCCCTAATCTTCCCCCTTATTCTGGTTCAACAATGGCGGATGGGGGCTTGCCCTTCTTCACTGTGCAGCTTGAATTTATATATATATTCTGTGCAATTCAATGAAATTACAGCTCCCAGGGACCGCGTTTCTGCTGCGCGAAGCTTCCTCCCAGCGCAGGGCCTTCTATTCCAAACGGTGGGCTGGGCTTTTAATTGATCAGTGGCTGGGCTTCATGATTTGAGCCTCCAATTGCAGCTTCAAATTGGGCTTCACGCATGCTTCACGCTGCAAGTATATTAATATGTTATTAATATATTATATATATTATATATATATATATATGTGTGTGTGTTTCACGCATGCTATCCAATTATAATGCATGTTAGATATTATATATATGTATATGGCATGCACTAGTATTATAATATATATATATTCATGGGGTATGGCACGCATGGGAAATATATATTATGTTTATATATGTATTTATATATTATATATTATATTTATTATTATTATTATTTATATATTTTTTAAATCCTTAAATATGCCCTTATATTAATTTTGTCTTCATTTTTCATATAAAATATTTAATTAAACCTAATTTTAAGATTAAAATAAGGGTACAATTATAATGAAATTTTATAAAATTGACCGCTAATCACACCTCCCACTTAAATATTGCTAGTCCCATAACAATTAGATTTTATGCTGCTTAATTTTTATTCATAATATCAACATTAATGTGTAGATTTTAAATTTGAAACTAAAATGTACAAAACAAGAACAAGTTACTCTTACACGCAATCGACCATTCTTTGTTAGATTTTCGTCAAAAGACACTCAATCGAAGAAAGTAACAATCGAATAAATTAACACACCCACATTATAACCTCTAAGCTTTGATTTCAATTCTCTCAGACATACTCTGATGAAAAATGATCCCTTATGACTACTCTCGGGTATGCATTGTAATAAGATTAAATGTAAGCAACTTTTAAATTGGTGTCATCCGAAAATGAAAAACGGAATTATACAAAAGAAAATGGACTTTGACATAATTTCATGATCGGAATAATGCACAAATGCACAACTTTATAAATTAAATAAAATTCCAACTCTAAAATTCAAATCCCAAGCTTCCATGTATCATAGGATCTAGAGAAATTGCATATAAGTTGTACAGGGCTTAGGGGTTGATGGGTTAACAAATAACGGATAAAAGATACAACAAGACATGTGTGTCGGAAAATTGATTATCTAAGCAAATAAACCTATTTTGACTAGACGGATCTATTTTTTTTTTCTTTTTTTTTTCAAAAATTTAAAAGAACATGAATAACAATACACAATCATATATAATTTCCTCAGCTTTTTTATTGAATTACTACGCCAAAGTTTGGCCAAACCAGCTCAGAAAGTTTATCTTTGGATGATATTTTGACTTGAAATATATAAAGATCAGCAATTTTTTTTTGTTTGTTGCTATGCTAAGGTAGACTATTTCCCAAACACATTCGGTAGGGCAAAAATTTATAGGGTTAAGGGGTTAGATGAGGGTAAATAAAATGAAATAATTTTAATTGGCTCAATGAGGCTAACAAGGGAAAGTAATCCAAAAAAAAAAAGGTTAACAGGCTGAACATTTCAACAAAAGAATTCCACTATCATATCCTATTGACACACTTTCACTTAGTCATCAAATTTAGAATTTGAAACCAGTTTAAGTCTTCCATTGACATTTTTGGCATACAAAACAAAATAATGTACTAAAGTTATTGAAAAACATGAGAGGCAAGGAAAATTGCAACAAGAGTAAGCGTTAATTCACTCAAAAAGAATGTTAATAGGCTCAAATTGCTCACACTAGGTAACAGTCTCCACTTAAATTGAGGAATAATGCGATGCATTAATCAATTAATCACTATCTCTTTAAATTTCATGCCTGTCAGACAAATTTTCAATCAAAGGACAATTTATGCATGCAGATCACTCATTCTAAATCCCATACATTCATGGGTTCAAATAAGAAATCATAACATCCAGATTGCAAACTCAAATTGGCTGATAGCATAAAAATCTAATGCAATAAAACTAACATCATTAAAGCACATAAAATTCTTAAAAATTATGACAATTAAAACAAAGGCAAGCATATTTAGATAGAGATAGAAAGATAGCAAGGGTTCCCCCAAATTTTTTTTTTATTTTCTACTTTTTTATTTTTTTAACAAAACACAAAAATCAAAAGCATGAAATTAAAACGAAACACAAGCAGTAACAAAATTAAAAACAAAACAATGTGTGATACTAACATAATCTGGATTATTCTACCTATATATGATAACTCCCCCCCAACTTGAATTGTACATAATCAAAAACATAAGGGCGAAGAATACCTGATATGATTCGCGACATGAAATGACTCCCAAGTAGTAGAATTGTTTTCTTCCTTGTTAGTATCACAAAAATAAGAAATTGACAAACCACATGCAGATAGGAAGAAAACTTATTATTATTTGGGCTGAATTCACATTTGACCAAAGTCAAATGTATAAAATCGTTTTTGTACTTTTCATAGAAAAAAAACGTTTTTAACTATTCAAACAAACTAATTACACTCTATAACCACTTTTATGTAAGATACCAAAAATACCCTTAATGAGATTTTAAAATAGAAAACCCTAGTGTTCTTAGTCTCATTTACCAAAATACTCTTATCTCTTTCATATAACATTTATTCTCTCTTTTCTTCCAAAATTCACGTTACTCTCTTTCTTTCCATTGTCAAACTATCCAAACTCAGTCATTCTTCATACATTCAATCTTTTTGCTTGTTGGGTCATTCAATCTTCTTTATCAATTACAGCGACCTCACTGAAGTCTCATTCAACAAGTTTCTTTCTCTCCAAACCCAATCTCAAGGTATCTATTCGATTTGTATTTATTTAATTTTCTTAAAATAATTTTTGTGTTCACATTGCTTATTAAGGTTGTGTAGAATGATTGTAGTTGTTGACAGAACATATTTTGATAGATATCATTTCCAAATCTACACTAATTTGGGTGAAAAAAAAAATCAAAACTGCACATCGTTAACGAGTTTTGTGGGCGATAACAGTTGATCGGGCTTAGTGGGGGAACAAAGCCTGATGGGTCTTAGTGGGGGAACAAAACCCGATTGGGCTTTGTTCCCAAACTAAGCCCGATTATGATTTTTGTAGCCCACAAGCACGATTATATATATTATTTTTAAAATAATATGAATATTTTGTTAAATAATTTAATATTATATATGAGTGTAAAATAATATAATTTAATATAATATATTTAATTTTATCATATTATTTAACAAAATTTCACTTCTTAAGCATTTGTGCCTAAATGTGTTATGTTAAAATTCTCCAATATTTTTCATAAAATTTTTAAATATTTTTCTTAAACTACATATGAAAAATTATCATGACTTGGTTGTTGGTTTATAAGTCAAAAATCATGTTTAATTGTATAAATCAACTCTTTAGAAAAAGAAAAGAAAATACAAATCTTAAAAAGTAAATAAACTTACTTACTTATAGTTATGACTTGGTTTAATGAGGAAATTAACCCGATTTGGGTGTGTGTGGATCCGTTACATCCATGGTAATGGTGAGACAAATTTTTTCCTCCTTTCAATCTTACAGCAATGAATTTAGTGCAGTTGGTCATCGTGTGGAACGAGGAATGGAATGATAATAAGTATATTGGGGGTAATAGGATGTGTGCGGGAATCTACAAAAATACGACTTTTACTCAATTGGTTGAGATTGTGTACATGGTGACAGGAATTGATAAAACAAGGTACGACATCACCATTCATTTTTGTAACGGAACACTCAAGCGAACTTCCAGCTACCAAGTTCCCTATCAAGGACGACTACGGTGTCAGGTTTATTATGTGCGATGACAGAAAATATAAAGTGATGTATGTTGATATGATTTGTAAAGATGTTGGAGTTTGTAACTTACGTAGTGGTGGTAATCAAGATTCAGGTGCCATTCCATTTACATCCGCACATAGTCCACTATAAAATGATGATTTTGGTACATATGGTATGGACGATTTGTCAGATGACGCTCCAGACACGAATGATGATTGTGATAATGAAACTGATGATAATAGTGACGATAGCGATGATGATAATAGTGATGGTGGTGGTGGTGATGAAAGAGGAGTGAGTCCGGAGTACCCAGAAGTAAGATTTTCAGGTTCACAATTTGAGGACAACCATTTACAAAGAAATTGGATCATTCCTGGTGTAGAAAATTATGCAATTGAGGAAACAAGACCCGAAGTGTCAATTCCATACCAGGGTGATCTTTTACACATGGGTGCACTCTTTAGAAGTAAACAGGAACTAATTTTGGCATTTGGACAATATTGTGTTGATGTGAAGATGGACTATCGAGTCAGACGTTCGTGCACAATTCGATTTGAGGCTGGTTGCAAGGATGTAAACTGCAAATTTATGCTTCGTACAAGATGCAGACCTTGTTGTTCGTTTTGGCATGTGGTGAAATTTATGCCGAGTCACACATGTACTCCGGATGTCTATGATTCACATTTTCGAAGTGTGAAGGCTATTGTCATCGGAAGTTTGTTCTCTGAAAGAGTGACGAGTAGTGAATATACACCTAGAATGCTAATGGGGGAGTTGTTGGAGCAACATGGTGTGCAGATTATGTACATTAAAGCTTGGAGGTCTTTACAACATGCAAAGAGACTTACTTATGGTAATGCGGATGAATCATATCAGCAACTACCCTCATATTTTCACATGTTAAAAGAAACAAATCCTGGCAGCATCACGGCAATAGAGATAGATGAAAATAATTGTTTTTTATATTCATTTTTTGCACTCGGAGCTTGCCTTCATGGTTTCCAGTCTTACATAAGACCGGTTGTTGCCGTTGATGCCACACATTTGAAAGGTGAACACAAAGGGGTGATATTCGTTGCCACTTGCAAAGATGGGGAGGAAATGATTTATCCCATCGCTTTTGGATTTGGAGATGGTGAGTCTGATAGATCATGGATATGGTTTTTGATGAAATTGAGAGAGGCTATTGGAGTGCGAGAAGATTTAGTCATTGTTTCTGATCGTCACCAAAGCATTGCGAATGCGATGAGTCCTGTCTTTCATTCTGTCCCACATGTCTTTTGTTTCTTCCACCTTAAGCAAAACTTGAAGAAACGTTGTAGACAACAAAAAGATGTGATGACTGCATTCTACCTTGCAGCATACAGCTACACCACAATAGAGTGTGATACATACTTGGCAGAAATACAATCGATGCATCCTCAGACTCATCTGACATTGATGGAAGCAAGACCGGAAAAGTGGTCACGAGCATATTGTCCAAGAAGAAGATATTCCATGATGACCACCAACATTGCCGAGTCTCTCAATAAATGCATGATGAAAGCACGTTGGTTGCCTATAACAAGTGCACATGAATTTTTGAGACATATGCTTCAGAAATGGTTTAGTGATAGGCATGCTGCAGCTGCCAGACTCGAAACCATTGTGACCTCCGCTGCAGTGGCACATGTCAATTTGGCGCATGCCAAAACATTAGACCGAGGATGTCGTGTAGTTCCTGTAATACAAGGGAATAAATACCTCGTGCAACATGCAAAGGAAGGCGATGAGATAGTTGACATTGTTGCGAGTACATGTAGTTGTCGCAAGTGGGACATTGATCAAATGCCATGTCTTCATGCAATTGCTGTTAGCAGGTATCATGGTTTGACTTTTATTTGCGTCTTATGTTCGTAATTTAGTGTGATATGTTAACACTATGTGTTTCTTTGCCTTATGCGACAGTTTCATGAGGGTACACTACCATATGCTTTGCCATTCATATTACACCGCAGATTGGGTCAGACGTGCATATGCACCTCCCATCAATCCTCTCCCTAACAAGGCTACTTGGATTCTTCTAGCGTACGTCAGACAGATGGTTATACTCCCACCTGTGCAAAGAAGACAACCGGGTAGACCGAGAAATGGTCGGATTCCTTCCATGGGGGAAGCTCGTCGAAGAAAAAAATGTGAAAAATGCGGTGAACTAGGACACAATAGTTTTGGTTGCCCTAATGAATGGACTTCCTCCATTGGAGAGTCGAGCACAGCCACTACTCCAGAATCCAGGGGCGCTGCTAGGGTCTTTGCAAGGGCAAGCCGGAAATGAAGCATTTGCAAAGAGACTAGACACACTCGTCGTCGGTGCCCTGTACAGTTGTCAATTCCAGGTGATGATAATATTATCAATGAAGAAAACAATCAATAGGCATTAACTCATTCAGATATGATATAATGTTATCACATATGTTATCAATAGTTGTTAGATCGTTTGTGAAAAAAAAAAAAAACATGTTTTTTACTCGCAAAGTGTTAATGAAATTTTTTCTGACCATATATCTTTTGTGTTTTAGGAATGCTCAAAAATCACTAGCACGATACAAAAAGGATGACAACATCAATCAAATCTCTTTTTGTTGGGAGTTCAATAATGAATATTATTTTTTACATTAATATTTGAAATTGGGATTTATTCATATTTGTAATCTTTCAATTTCCTTCATCTAAACTCATAATTAATGATTGACAGCTTGTGTTGTAGTATATTGTTGAGTAGAGAACTGAGTATATAATGCAGTTTCAATGGCCTAGAAACAAGGGACACTTTGCTAAAAATTTTTGATATATGAATTACTAACAACATTGGACCAAGATGATGCAATGATAATACTAAAAAATTATAGTGTAATTTCTTAACAATCACTATTATTTGAGACTACTACTAGGAATCTTAAAAAAAAAATTCAATTTAAAAAAAAAAATCGGCCATCGGGTTTTGTGGGCCACAAAACCCGGCCATCGGGCTTTGTGGCCCACGAAACCCGGCCATCGGGCTTTGTGGCCCACCAAGCCCGAAAATAAAATTTTTAATTTTTCTTGATTTTTCTTCAAATTAGTATGTTCTATTAGCACTAAAATGATGTCTTTTAATGTTATTTGGGTAAGCCAGAATGTATATATCACAACAACGTCATTATTTTTCACTTTGTGTGAGGATGTCCATCTACCATCAACACAACCAACACATGATCACAATTGGTACTAATAATTGGACAAATCAAGATAATAATGCTATGATAATAAACTTGCTCAAAAATTAGAGTGTATCTTCTTAACAATCATTATTATTTGAGACAAATAGTTGGAAACTACAAAAAAAAAAATTCAATCGAAAAAAAAATAGGGCTTTGTGGGCCACAAAACCCGGCCATCGGGTTTTGTGGGCCCGGCAATCGGGTTTTGTGGCCCACCAAACCCGAAAATGAAATTTTTTAATTTTTCTTGATTTTTCTTCAAATTAGTATGTTCCATTAGCACTAAAATGATGTCTTTTAATGTTATTTGAGTAAGCCAGAATGTATATATTACAACAACGTCATTATTTTTTACTTTGTGTGAGGATGTCCATTTACCATCAACACAACCAACGCATGATCACAATTGGTACTAATAATTGGACAAATCAAGATAATAATGCTATGATAATAAACTTGCTCAAAAATTAGAGTGTATCTTCTTAACAATCATTATTATTTGAGATAAATAGTGGGAAACTACAAAAAAAAAAAAAAAATTCAATCGAAAAAAAAATCGGGCTTTGTGGGCCACAAAACCCGGCCATCGGGCTTTGTGGGCCACAAAACCCGGCCATCAGGTTTTGTGGCCCGAAAATCGGGTTTTGTGGCTCACGAAACCCGGTCATCAGACTTTGTGGCCCACCAAGCCCGAAAATGAAATTTTTTAATTTTTCTTGATTTTTCTTCAAATTAGTATGTTCCATTAGCACTAAAATGATGTCTTCTAATGTTATTTGAGTAAGCCAAAATGTATATATCACAACAATGTCATTATTTTTCACTTTGTGTGAGGATGTCCATCTACCATCAATACAACCAACACATGATCACAATTGGTACTAATAATTGGACAAATCAAGATAATAATGCTATGATAATAAACTTGCTCAAAAATTAGAGTGTATCTTCTTAACAATCATTATTATTTGAGACAAATAGTGGGAAACTACAAAAAAAAAAAAAAAAATTCAATCGAAAAAAAAATCGAGCTTTGTGGGCCACAAAACCCGGTAATCAGGCTTCGTGGCCCACGAAACCCGACCATCGGGCTTTGTGGCCCACAAGCCCGAAAATAAAATTTTTTAATTTTTCTTGATTTTTCTTCAAATTAGTATGTTCCATTAGCACTAAAATGATGTATTTTAATGTTATTTGGGTAAGCCCGAATGTATATATCACAATAACGTCATTATTTTTCACTTTGTGTGAGGAACAACTTCAAAATTTCTTTTGTCATTTTCAAGTTTTTTTTTTTCCTCTCAATCTATGGTTTCCACTAACACTAAAATGATCTCTTGTTACGTTGTTTGGGTTAGTTGAAGGTAGAATGAACAACAAATACATGATGAATTGTTCTAAGTACTAACATTTGACCAATATGATGTAATGATCTTCAAATTACCCCACAAGTGTGATTTAAAAATTTCGACAGAGTCTCCCCTGTTTCTTGGTCATCCTACCTGCATTAGAGACTCAGTCTCTATGTCCAACAACGGAATAACATGACAACATCACAACATTAGAGACTTAGTCTCTCTTCCCAACAACATACTGCCACCACAACCACTTATCCCTTACCGTCAACAACACCACAAACCACATTTCATCAAGTGAACAATACATAATTTTCTATTTGCTATACCTATACAAAAATATATACAACATTTAAACTAGATGAAAATAAAAACACAAAACGAAGAATCTTCTAATCTATTAATCTACAAGTATACTACCGTACTATGTCTATACAAAAATATTCCAATTTGTCTCTGGAGGGTACGGATATCCACAGTCGGGTGCATCTGCCAGTGATCCTCATTATGCCTCAGTATGTCCTCGACGTATTTGATAACGTAGCACCCGCAGCTGGCCCTGTATTAGACATAACACACATTGGTAGCATAACCATATTTTCATGAAAATTGATTGTGTAATATAATTTAAATTAATTTACCCACCCGGTTGTTGAGGCAACTTTTGAGGATCAATATTCTCCACTTCCCAATCTCTGTCTAGCGTCGCAGTTGTGGTTACATGTTCATAATATGCAGCTTTCTTTAGTAGAATGGGTAAGAGGCTCACAAGTGGTTGTATAGCTTCGACCCTGCTCCTACGACTGTCTTCATTCATGGAATTGGAGTCATATATGACAATTCTCTTATCTTTCAAGCAAATCTTTAAGAGAAACCAGTGAGAATTCGCTACATTACAAGGGAGCAACACCTGTATTTTATTTTAATACGTCAGTAGTACGAAAATAAATAAATAAATCATTAAATGGAATGAATTAAGACTTACATAATCGACCGTCCACCAAGGGAGACTCCTGTCAGTGCGCCCGTCGACGAAATCGGTCCACTCTTCCGGGATAGATGCGATAGAAGGCGCAAAAAATCTCCTGTTGCCCCCGTACTCCTGTTCCCAAAATCTTACTATGGATGCCTGAAAAATAAAATAAAATAAAATAAAATAAAAATATTGGTCATAAACTAAATTAAATGCAAAAAAAATAAATAAGTAGTGCAAACTCACAAAAAGCGAGGTTGACATGATAGCGTAGTTTGTGTTATATTGACGCCGAGACTGTATACGTCTCAAGCAACACATGTAACTATCAATATGGTAACCCTCCAACCAGTTGGCCTCATTCTCTATGTTTCAGAGCTCATCCGGTGTTAGGTTGAGAATGAAACCAGTGTGAAGACTACAACAACCAAGAAAAATAAGAGTAAGAATATATTGTTGATGCAAATAGAAAAATATAAATATTGTTACTTACCAAATATTTTCATTGGAACCTATGAACTCAATATAGCCCTCAGGGGGCACTGTCTCTATGTCCGGCGGGATTAGGTCTAGTACCGGTGGCGTCGAGTCCGCGTCTGACCCCTCCAAAGCGGCATCCTTCTTTCTCCTTTTATATTTTGTTGGATCGGTGAAGGGTGGCGACGAAACTGTGATGGCAATCTATCTCGCATAGGTCGTCTGTCGACCCTAATCACTTCCTCCTCCTGTAGCTGAACAAAACCTAACTGTTACAAAATAGTATTTTAGAATGAAGTAAAACGTATAAAAGTAAATTTGGAACTTACTCTAGATGTAGATGCCTGCTCCTCATCGTGATGATCAAGATCTACCTGATCACCACCCTGGGACTGCTCATGAGCATGATCGCTGCGATCTAGGAAAATATGTGGGATGCGTAGATGAGCACATAGTGCTGCCTGCCCCCTCTCTAGTGATTCCTGCGCCCTCTCTAGTCTCAACAATTGTGTCTTCACCTAACCCATTTCCCCATCTATTCTCCGCAACATATCTAGAGTCTGTTTCAGCATCTCGGTGATCTACAAAAGGCAAACAAAAAATATATAAACAATTATAAAAATATAAAACCATTATTATAATAAAAATCATACCCCTGCCTCGTATTGTCTGTGATGTGAACTGTCAGGGAACCTTGCCTCCTCATTATCCTTCTTCTCATTTCCCTCCTATAAAAAATATATAAACAATTACAAAAAATATAAATTAAAACCATTATTATAATAAAAATCATACCCCTGTCTCGTATTGTCCGTGGTGCGAACTATCAAGGAATCTTGTCTCCTCCTTATCCTTCTCCTCCCTATTCTTTTCCTTTCCTTCCTCATCTAAATGTATCATACCCGCCTCGTCCTCATCCCCGCCCTCGTCCTCATCCCCGTCATTCTCTTCCTCCTTTTCACCCCCTCCGCCCCCAAATTTATAGACGTCGACCCCAACCGAGTGTTGAGGGTTAAAAGATCTCCAAAAATTCGTTTCCCTCTCATCATTAGTGGGTTCAAGAGTCAGACTCGATCCTCGTGCCTGCAAAATTGTATTATTTAGATAGATATGATTTAAAAATAAACTAAATTTAGAGGTAAGTTGCACACTTACTTCCTTCCTAAGACAGTCGTCGTAATTTTTTATCTGTGGTCTTTTTTTGGATAGCCATTTTCTGCATCTTGGAATGTTTGCGTCGGACAGTCTGACGGCCCATTTATTCTGAATCCATGGGAACGTTTCGATCAACCACCACTGTAGAAAGCAAAAAAAAAAAAAGAAATGAAAATAAAAATTAAAAAACAAAACAAACATTTAGTTACTATAGACAAATCATATACAATAAGGAGTGAGTACGACAAATCATCTACAATAAGGAGAGAGTACCTGAAACGCCCATACAAAACCATAAAGGTTGATTTTCTTCCCACCTTCACCAGTCAATTTTCTTTCTTTCGTGGCCAACCGGATGTAATGTTGACTCTTACTGTAGACATATGTACCCCAAGGGAACATCTCAAATGCTTGTAAATCCTCGGCCATAGTCCACAAGAAATCATCCACATGCCCACGCTCATCCTGGCCCAACAAAAACATGTCGACCACAGCAATGTAAATCAGTTTCAGGGCATCCTCTGAAACCATGTCCTCTTTGGTACTAATAAGTAATTCAAGGTCGTCTCCAGTTACCCCTTTCTTATGTTGTGGAAATAGTCGAGCACGTAAACTCTCCGGCTCAATAGGTTTCGGTTCAAGGTTTTCCCTATCAATAGCCCCAAATCAGAGTCCACTAATAAGTATGAACTCCTGCCTCCCGTACCTGTATAGTGTGCTGCCAATCTCGAACCACATCTCATCGTGGCGGGCACTCGAAAATGTCACCTCCCTAAGTAGAACATGATATATCAACTGTGGTGCAGTCAAATGGAGGGACAAAGGCATCTTCAAGAAATGTCCTAATGGGCCCTGTAGGAATCTATCCAATAACTTGTATCGGTCTAGAGCACAACGCATCGCCTCAAGGTGTTTGATCCCCCAATGAGTAGTAACTCGCATTCCGGGGGGTAATATTCGGTGAGCATGAACATAGGTAAATTTTGTAGTTTGTTGTTCAGCCATCTGTAAGAAAAAAAAATACAAAAACAACAATTGTCTTAGCACATGTAAAAGCACAAGTAAAAGAAGAAGAAGCCCAATTGTCCTAGCCCTATCATCGCAACCCAAACTTGATCGGGCTTTGTTGGGTAGCGATAATCGGGCTGTGTCATAGCCCAACAGTCGGGGGAGCCCAATTGGGTGTGGGGCTTAGTCGCGCCCGATCGGGCTTCGATTGCAAACGACAAACGAAGCCAGATCGGGCTTCGTCTGCATCGAAGCCCGATCGGGCTTCGTTGTAGGAAGCCCAATCGGGCTTCCTCTCCCTACAATTCGCTCGATAGGGCTTCGATTGAAGACCCAAGGAAGCTCGATCGAGCTTCGTCTGGAAGCGAAGCTCGATTGAGCTTCATTTCCAGACGAAGCTCGATTGGAAGGGAGGGGGCTTCATTGTTGATGAAGCCCGATCGGGCTTCGTTCGCGACGAAGCCCGGTCGATCTCCATGGTCGCCGACGACGAAGCTTCGTCGACGACCATTTCCAGCATCTAACTATTAAAATGAACATTTTCTTACCTTTTTAGCCAAGATGAGATCGATGTCGGCGGGTCAAGTGGTTGTTACAGCGGCGGCGGCAAGTGGCGTCACGGTGGCGGGGGGCGGTTGCTTTGTGAGGGAGATGAAGTGGGTGGTTGAAATGGGTAATGGGGGGGTTGAGGGTTATTTTAGTATTTTACTTTTATTGTGTTTATTTTTTTATTTTTTTTAATTTTTTTAATAAATAATTGTCAAATCTGACAAAGTGGCTATTTCATGTAATTAGTTTGTTTGAAAGTACATAAACGTTTTTTTTTTTTAAAAAAGGGGATAAAAATGAATTTTACATTTAAATAGTGGTTATTTTTTGCCATTTCCACTTATTATTTTTTGGATAATTCAAATGGTCATAGGAGTTGGGGTAATCAGTGTAAAGATTAGGGTTGTAGCTCGACATATAAGGATCCTCCCCCTGACTTTGGTTAAAAGAAAACCTCTCCTCACTGTGGTGTGACTGGAAATCAGATGGTTACCTATTTAAGAATTTCTTAAGAACAGATATGGTAGGACAATCATCTGTTTGATGATTTGAAGACTCGCACACCGAGCATCTAACCTCACTCGATGTTTGAAAATTTTCTAACCCTAACCACTCCACCTTCCGGGTTAAAGAATCTAACCTAGCACTAAGATCATCCTCCTCATTGAAAATTGGTTGTGAATTGACAGTTGGATAGTACATGGGTCGAATTTGAGACTACAAGAACTGACCAGATGTTTGATGCATGACTAAGTTGGTTGCTCCGAAAATCAATGTGTTTTTAGAATAGTTAATTTTTATGCAAGGTTAGGAGTCGAACAGAATTTTGGCTAAATAATATTTTGTTTGACTCCTAACCTTGTGTAAAAATTAACTATTTTGAAAACACGCTCACAAGGGGGTCACACTCGCTAACGTACGAGATTTATGTAATATAGAATTTAAATTGGTAAGTCCAGGTCGAATCCATAGGAAAGTCAATTATTAAAATAAAAGTAAAGACAGTGCATGAAAGTAAATTGTGAAGTAGTGTGGTGTGATATGGGAAAAAATTGAGATAATCACTAAAAATAAAAGGTCTTGGGACAAGACAATTTATGTGCTAGCCCACTGAGTTACCAAAGAGATACCAAAATACTTAACGTTGACAGATTAAAATTGAGGCTATGCAGTTAACTATATTCCAAAACGATAATAGTTCTAAGTTGAGCACTTTCCATACATGGCACGAGAAAGTCTAGATTAAGCAACTATCATAAATCAAAATACAATTAACATACCTTGAGATTCTGCCAATAATTACAACTCAAGATAATAATAATTCTAGATTAAGCACTCTCCATACATGGTATGAGAAAGTCTAGATTAAGTAATTATCATAAGTTGGATTGCAATTAATAAACAGAGATCAATGATTCAGATTAATCAAATGAGTTTGGGTATGAAAACATTTCCAATTTAAGTAACCTCCATACATGGCATGGAGACTCTAATTTAGGATTATGTTTCAATCTAAACCCATAGATTCAATTTACACACTGCTCAATTAAAATCAACATACTCTTAATTCATTAGGAGTTCGGCTCTCTTGGGAAAATAATGGCACTGGACACAATTGTTGCCTTGGCCCAAGCTAAATTTAGCCACACATCTCCATCAAACAAAAATTAAATGACCAGAAATTAAAATGCTGAAAACGAAATAACTAGAAACTAAATTACAGAAATTAAAAGACAATATTTATAGAACAAAAATTAATTGCAATAAATTAAAATGGTAAGCTTCAACTGAATTTAATAACAAAATGTAAATTGCAGTATTAAAATGGACAAAAATTAAACATGGCAGACTGTAACTATGCGTGTGAAATGAAATAAGAGCAGTGCGTGGAAATGAAAGAAGAGCAAATCAAAGAACAGTAAGTGAATATCTGGAATTGAAATAACACTGAACAAACAAAGAAATTGGAGAACGAAACGGAATGAAACTACAAAAATTAAAAGAACAATGCGTCTCTCTTCGCACTGCACTGTACTGCTTTATGCCCCTTATTCTCATTATTGAAAATGGCAAATGGGGCTTAGGGTTTCACTGCTTGCGTATGTGCATATATATATGTAAGGGAAATTCTATTTACAACCATCAATTTTTCTCTCCGCAACCTATTTTTAATATTCCTAAAAAACCCTCAGATAAAATCTCATATTTACCGTTAATAAATGTTGTACGCTCAACCACCTAGCATTTACTATTTCAAGCGCGCGTGCACGCAATTTCTCACCCACCATCGCTGCAGCCACTTTACTCACCATATCTGAACACCTTTATTCACCCACACCGTACAACCATTGTTATTCAACATACAACAAGCATTACAGAACAACTATTACTCAACACGAAAGATTGCTAAGCACAGTTCTGCTCATGATAGGCAAGTTAAGCATGGAAGATTATCATAAACAAATGTTTACGGAGTTTTACAAAAAAGATAATAACTATTCATATTCTGGCGAGAAAGAAGATGATGAAATACATGAGGTATTTGAAAATTTGTTGTATTTCTAAATTTATTTATAAGCAAGAGTTGGGAAACTCTGAAGGATACCCCAAATCCTCAAATTCAGGGAATTAGTGTGCCCTGAATCCTTCGATTCGGGGACTCTTGAGTATCCGAACCGAAGGATTCGAGAACTCGAGGATGCCCCGAATCCTTCGGTTCGGGGGAGTCAAGTAAGCCCGAATCAAATGATTCGGAATATTTCATTACTTTAAATTATTTATGTTTTTTATTTACATAATTTTTATTTTTTGTTCATTTCACCAATCAGCTATTGAACTGTTTACTAACAATCAGGTATCATACATTATTAAACTTTCATTTAGTTATTATTTGAACAATGTTTTCAAATTATTTATGTTCTCTATTTACATAATTTTTTTTCATTTGAACAGTCATTTGATGCTATTGAACCATTTACTACCAATGAGGTATCATACATTTTTTTTAAACTTTTATTTCATTATTATTTGAACAATATTTGAATTCTATTTTTTTATCAGTTGTTTAGCAGTAAAGAAGAACTTATTGGATGGGTTAGACAAGTTAGAAAAGAAAATGGAATTGTTATCATGATAAAGGGTTCTGAATGTGGAGGTCCCGGAAGGCCATTTAGAGTTTGCTTTGCTTGCGAAAGAGGTGGAAAATATAGACCATAAAAAAAAAGAGAAGAATCAGGGGAAGAATTAAAACGTAAGTGTACGGGTTTAAAGAAATGTGATTGTCCATTTCAATTAGTTGGCCTCAAAGTTTTAGACGAAAAATGGAAGTTGAAGATTACATGTGGATTTCACAATCATGCACCATTAACTTTACTTGAGGGTCATTTATATGCAAGGCGGCTTACAAAAGAAGAGAAAAAAATATTGAATACAACGTCTTATAATCTTGTGAATCCTAGAAATATTTTGATGGCTATAAAGGCACAGAACGATAGAAATGTCACTACTATCAAAACTATATATAATGCACGTCAAAGATATAGACTTATAGAGAAAGGTGGTCGATCACAAATGCAACAGTTGATGAAGAAATTAGGAGAATGTAATTATGTGGAGTGGTATAGATGTGAGAGATCAACAGATTGTATTACAGATTTATTTTGGGCTCATCTGATGGCTATAGAGTTATTAAAGGTATTCCCCTATGTTTTAATAATGGATTGTACATACAAAACTAATAGGTACAGATATCCACTACTTCAGATTGTTGGTGTAATATCCACTGAATTGAATTTTCATGTTGCATTTGCATTCATGGATCATGAATACGAGGATAACTACACATGGGCAATGGAAAGATTACAGAGTTTGATGGGATCTAATATATTTCCGAGAGTAGTTGTTACGGACAGAGAATTAGCATTGATAAATGCAATACATAAAGTGTTTCCAAATGCTACCACCTTATTGTGCAGGTGGCATATATCAAAAAATGTACTCGCTAATTGTAAGAAGTTCTTCGATAGAAAAGAGACATGAGAGAAGTTTATATTAGGTTGGCAGCTTGTTATGTTTGCCTCAACTGAGAATGAATATGAACGTCGACTTCATGACTTAACAGTAGAGTATCATGTATATGACAATGCAGTTGATTATGTGAGAAATGTATGGTTGAATAATTATAAGGAAAAATTTGTTGCAGCGTGGACAAATAAGATAATGCATTTTGGGAATGTTACTACTAACATGTACTATTTATAAAACTCAGATCTCATATATCTTTACTTATTATTTATATTATAATATACTCAAAAATTACGATATCTGATATATCAATATGATTTTGTTCAAGGGCTGAGAGTGCACATGCGAAGTTGAAAAGACATCTTGGATCATCTCAAGGTGATTTTGAGTCATCATGGACAATCATTAACTCTCTTATTGAGTTACAGCATACTGAGATCAAAGGATCGTTTGAGAAGAGCTTAACATTGGTGCAATATAATTTCAAACCAGAAATTTTTAGAGAATTACGAGGTATTATCTTTAGAAATGCAATGAATATGGTGTTAAAGGAAACACGGATAGCTCAAAAAATTGGGGTGGATAAGATTTCATGTGGATGTGTGATAAGAAGTACACATGGTTTGCTTTGTGCACATGAAATTGCAGAGTTCATCATTCAAGGACGACCAATTCCCTTATCAGTTGTGCATTCTCATTGAAGAAAGTTACAGTTGATGCAGACTACTTGTGATGATGATATCTCATCTCTACTGATGATTGAGCCAGAGATAGAGACCATATATAAGAAGTTTCAGTTAGAATCAGAGGCAGGTAAATTAGTATTGAAACAAAAGTTGAGAGAATTAGTTGATCTTGCTATAACTTCATTGATGCCGCCAAGTGTTAAAGTTAAAACAAAAGGTAAGCCATCCTCAAAGAAAAAACATCATTTTGATAGTTCTACCAGGCGTGATCCATTGTATTTTGAAATAGTACAGTCTTCTCATGATAATACAACCCCAGTAATACAGAGTTCAAGTAAGATAGGGAAGGAATGTAAACTTTCAAAATCTCGCGTGAATGTGAAATATAGATTGTGAGGTTATGATGATTCTTTCCCACCAAACGTACAATATTTCATACACAATATTGTGAATGTTAATTCTGATGAACATTGTGGGTTTCGTGCCATTGCGGCATTACTTGGCATGACTGAGCAAAATTGGGGAGATATTCGTCTTAACCTGATTGAAGAGTTACATGTTTTTCCTGCTGAGTATTCACAATTATACAGATCTAATATGCGTGTAGATGAGTTAATACATGCACTCTCTTTCTTTGAGTCTGTTGCACCTCCCCAGCACTGGATGACATTACCTGACATGGGACATTTGATCGCTTCAAAGTATAATGTGGTCTTGATCCATTTGTCTAGACTTCAATGTCTTACCTATCTTCCGCTGAGATCAGAACCTTCTCCATCACTACAACACAAAATTATTAGTATTGGTTTAGTGAATGATTGTCATTTTGTTCAAGTATTCTTATTTGTTATGTTGTGTATTTAGATTATTATATAGTTATTAAATTGTTATTAATAATATATATTGTTATTATTTTTTAGGTGTTTCTTAAACCAAACTCGCCAATACCTCCAGTTTCACTCAAGTGGCATACAAATCGAGCTGATAGTGCACGAGAATGGAAAACACCATATATAGTTAGAATTGAAGCATTTTTGTCTATAATTGACAAAAATGTAGCAACTAAAGATATTATTGATTTAAGTGATGGATGACAAAAATATGAATGTAATGTTATTGATTTAAGTGATGGATAAGAAAACTGTGTGGTAATTTTTTTATCAAGTTTTATTTTTATAAAATTATAGTTGTATTAGTTATAGTTGTTATTGTGTATTAAATATGTGATGTTTTTATAAAATGTGATTTGTATGCAAACACCATTGATATGTTTTCAATTGCTTTAATTTAGGTTTTTTAAGTATTATTTAAAGTTACAGCAAAGTTTATATTTATTTTATTTTAATTATTCTTCAATTACTTAAATTTTAGTTTTTTTAGTCCATAAAATTGGGAGATTGGGGACATCCGAACCCTGCGATTCGGGGACCCTCAGAATCTCCGAACTCAAGCGTTCGGGGATATCTCCAATCACCGAAGGCAGAGATTCGGGAGGATTTATATATCCCAAACATGGGGGTTCAGGGACATCCCCAATCACCGAATCTAGAGATTTAGGGAGATTTATATTTCCCAAACTTGGGGGTTCGGGGACATTCCAAATCACCGAACCGAGAGATTCGAAAAGATTTATATATCCCGAACTCGGAGATTTGGGAACATCTCAAATGACCGAATCCAAAGATTCGGGAGAATTTATAAATTCCGAACTGGGCATCCCTAATCTGAGTCTGTCCCGTAAATATTTTTTTATTTTTTAATAATAAAAAATAGAAATACATTATTTTCTTTAACAAAATAATGTAACGTGAGTTGTTTTAAGTTACATCAAAATTCACATTTTATTTATATTTCTTTAATTTTAATATTTTAATTTTAATTTGTTGAGTTTTTTTTAAAGTTATATCAATATTAATATTTGTTTAGTTATAATTTTTTTTTAGTTGCTTTAATTTAGTTTATTTAATTTTTTTTAAAATTACATCAAAATTTATATTTATTTTGTTTTAATTTCTTTTCAATTGCTTTAATTTCAACATAAAATTAAATTAAAACTCTCCCGAACCTCAATATTCAGGGGACTCAAGATCTCTGAATCCTTAGATTCGGGAACGCCTAGCATTCCCAAACTTAGAGGTTCGAGGTCATCCTCAATCACCGAATCTAGAGATTCGGTAGGATTTGGAAATTCTGAACTTGAGGGTTCGGGAAAATTTGAAAGTATTTGAAAATCTCGAACTTAAGGATTCGGGGCCATCCCCAATCACCGAAGCCAGAGATCCTAGAATTTGAGTGATTCCCGAACTCTGGGCTTCGGTACCTCTCTACCAGTAGCAGCATTTTTAAGTATATTAAATTTATATTTTTTAAGTTACATCAAAGTTATATTAAATTTATATTTCTTTACTTTTAATTTGTTTAGTCGCTTTAATTTTAGTAATTTTAAAAGTTAAATCAACATTTATATTTATAATTTTTTTGAGTTGTTTTAATTTTAGTTTTCTTAATTTTTTTTAAAAGTTACATCAAAATTCATATTTTTTTTTTTGTTTTTTGTCTTCAATTGCTTAAAATTTAATTTTTTTAGTTAAATATAAAAGAGAAAGAAAAATTAAATAAAAT
The DNA here is from genome assembly GCF_014633365.1 of Diospyros lotus. Lineage (NCBI taxonomy): Eukaryota > Viridiplantae > Streptophyta > Magnoliopsida > Ericales > Ebenaceae > Diospyros > Diospyros lotus. Next base: position 25,369,494 of record NC_068352.1, read on the forward strand.
TACATTAAATTAAAACTAACAATAAAATATTATTACAATTCACTTAAATAACTTGATCCATTTTAGAAATATAGCAAATAAAAGTACTAATAAAAATAATTAATTGATTCAATGTTCCATCCTGCTCGTGCTTGAATTAGACTTGCTCATCGTGCTTGAATTAGTCTTGCTAATCTTGATTGGGGGATTGAGAAGTACGAGATGTGGAGGCTTCGGCAGCATCACACGTGGGCGATGGATTGAAGCTCGTAGAAGATGATAGAATACGATTTACGTGGATACATGTCTCTCTCCATGCATATGAGGATACGGGTTCTACACTTGACATGGTAAGATTGAGAGCACATAATGCAACACGATTACGCTGAAAAAAAAGGTTATATCAATTTTTTTAATTTAAATAAACTATATTCAATAATAACTTAAACATAAACTTAAAATCTTACTGCTTCAGTAAGACTAAGTAGATCTTCGCCACCTCTTTCGAACCCTGATCGACGTTCAGGATTTTGTATCAATGCATGAGTAATAGATCCATACCACGGTAAGTAATCATATGTAAAGTGCCATGGAAATTCATAAGGTTTACTGCGTCGATGTGGTGGTAATAAATGAATATCCCACCAATTCCAAGTATCTTCAATAAATGCATAAATTACTCGATATGATGACGTACCTGCACCCCGCTTAGCTTCAATAAGTGATAATGGAGGTGGAGGAATAGTCTGTACATACCCAAACTGTCGTAATACCCTCTTAGGATGATATGGTTCGATAATACTTCCACATTTCAAACAACCCGAGAAAATGTAATCTCTGGTAATGGGTGAAGTGCACGAGCCCTCCAATACAGCATCCAAATTACCTGTAAGTGTTTTTTTAATGTAAACATTAATTTTAGAATATATTAATTAATTTATAAAATCATAACACAAAAATAAAATACCTCGTCTGGTGATAAATCATTAATCTGCTCCTTCACAGATTGTAAACTATCATTATCACGAACAGATAACCAACGAAGAGCCCGTGGTTGTTCCCCACTATATAACAAATTGTATTTATTTCTATTAAACTGAAAATGTTCATATACTCATGCCTGTAAATTTGATATAAATAATTATTAATATATGTTAAATATATGTACATACATAATATAGAGTTATGAAATTAAAATAATTACCTCAAGTAATGTAAGATATCCACTGATACTCTTCACCTCTTGTCTACTCACAATGCCAAGCTGTTTATATAAATATGCTAGGCATGCAGCTCTCTATGCATAACTACCAATCATACTCAAATCATCCAACAATGTCAAATAGGCCACTGAAACTAATGTACCGTTCTTATCTACAAATAAGGTACAGCCTAATAAAAATAACAGATATGCTCTACTAATATGTTGAATTTCTTCGTTGGAAACTGAATCTGGTATATGCATGAATGTTTTTCTCAACCAATCTAACTTTACAAATGGTCCTCTATTTTCTGCTATCTGTTGAGCTGCTATATCTATTGAAATCTCAAGTAAACTAGATAATAAATTACGAGCTTCATTACCACTCAAATGATAAGGGATAGATACAGGCCTTCTAGTGACTGGAATCTTCAAAATAGATGACACATCATATAATGTTATACATACTCAACTCTCTAAATGGTAAATGAAATGTATTCATCTTTGGCTGCCATCTTTCTGTAAATGCTGACACAATTGTAGGATTTATAAAACGATACGTGCAATCTATCAAAGGTGATAAACTAGAGGCCATAACGATATCACAAACACGTTGATTATTTAATGGCCATTCGGAAATTTTTAATCCATGGCTTTTACATTTTAATACACCTCTTTCCTGTTAAAATAATAAAATACTTAATTATTTCAATTATAATAATAACATTGGTGTAACAAAAAAATAAATATAACTTACCTCTCCTGACCATATTGCAAACGCAACGTGATTTTTAAAGCTTTTCAGGATAGATGGATCATCAGGGCCTCCAGGTAATGGTCCAACAGAAATATCATCGTGATCGGATGGTTGCTTTTACTGACTGGCCTCAGGAGCATTAGGAGCAACAACAACAGATGGTGAGACAACAATAGATGGTGAGACATGTGGCTCTGAAACAGATGGATCTACTGCCTCTGATACATCTAGTGGCTCACTAGTACCCTCCACTCTTCTCCTTCTCCTCGATGTAGTGGGATGCTATCGAGACAAGGAAGGAAGAGCTCGTTCTGCTTCATTTCTTCTGTCGCGTACCATATCTATACAATATAACATACAAATTATTAATATTTTCTAAAACACAATATTAATTAAAATTAACATTAATTAAAAAATTAATTAGGCAGCCCGAACAACGAGTTTCGGGGGTTGGGGCTCCCTCGAACCTCGAACCCTATCCCCGAACGCCCAGGTTCGAGCGGTAACTAGGCGTCGGCCATCTTTTGGGAACTCCGACGAGTCCCAACATTATCGTATCTACCATGAAATCAAACTAGAAGGCAAAATTTTTACTTGGTTATGCAATTTGGGGGACTCCAACAAGATGGACGAGGTAAGCAAAGTCGGCGGCGCTGTCACAGAAGAAGAAGAAGAAGAAGAATAGGGTTTGATGCGTGTGGAGGGTATATTTAGCATGTAAATGGTTGCAAAAAGTAATAAGTGTGGCTGCAAATAGTAAAATTTAATATTTTAGTTAGAATGGTTACGAAGAGCAAATTCTATGGTTGCAAATAGAATTTCCCTATATGTAAAGCTAACACCCCAATTGCCCTTGCATTTTAGTGTAATTACAGCCTAGGGACCACGTTTAAGAGACTGTCGCGCGCTGTTGTCCGTTTCGTGGGTTGGGCTTCTTGATCTTTATTTTCTGCATTTAATTTGGGCTTGCGGTTGGGTTGCTGTTTGGCCTTGATTTGTATTCCAATTGCATATGTGGTCAAGCCCATTGTTGGGTCTTCAAGTGCTGCTTCACAGATATGGCTAAGCTGGGCTAGGCTTCAATTAATTTGAGTCTCCCTACATGAAACATGCAATTCATATATTATATATATGTTTATATGGCATACATGACTTATATGTTATATCCTATTATATATATATATATATAGCCAGCAAACATATGTGTATGTATTATATATATGTATTACAATTGGCATTCCAAGTCATGCTATAACATGAATATATGTATTATATTTATTTCTTTATTATTATAATTTTTTTATTTTATATATATTTATATTAATTTCTTAAACCTGCACACAATCACAAAATGCATATTAATATTCAATTTAAACAAATTTTAAAATCAAAATAAGGGTAAAATTATAATAATTTTTTTACAAAATTGACCACTAATCACACTCCCAACTTAAACATTGTTAGTCCCATAGCAATTAGACTTTACACTGGCCAATATTTATTCACAATAATTGCATGAATATAAAAATTTCAAATTCGAAACCAAAATGCATAGAGTTATAACAAATTATCTGACATACATTCGAATATTCTAAATTAGATTTTGGTCAAAGATCATACAATCTTAAGAACGACAATCAGTATAATTAGTACACCACCTTACTCCCTCGAAGTCTCGACTTCAAACCTTACCATGAATATTCTTTCCAATAAAAGCGATCCCTCAAGTGTACACACAAGGGATGTACCGTTATAAGAGTAAATGCAAAAAAGTTCAAACTCGGTGTCATCCGAAATACAAAGAACGGATTTTTATGAAAAAAAATGAGATTGACATAGCTTCATAACCAGAATAATGCCTTGGATGAATAACTTCTGAATTTAAACAAAATTCCCTACTCCGAACTCGAATCCTCAGATCACATGATTTATAGCATCAAAAGGCACCAGACCGGGTTATAATGGGGCTATGGGGGTTAATACAGGTTGCCAAAGAAAAGAGTAAAGGGTTCAAAATGGTGTGTCAGAATTTTTTTTTAGGTCTAATATCGAAGCTGGACATACCTTTTTTGTGTGTGTGTGTGTGTGTTCAACATTTATTTTGAAACACTTGTACTGAATAGCTGAGAGAACTGCTATCTTTCTTTTTTTTTCTTTCTTTTTTTTCTTCTTTTTTTTATCTCTTTTTCTTTCTTTTTTTTAAATATGAAAATACCTAGATGGACTAATTCCCAAAGACACACCAGGTTGGACAAACTTCATATGGTTATAGGGTAGACGATGGTAAGGAAATGAATTGTGCTAAGAATTAATAGTTCAAATGGGCTAGTAAGGGAAGTTAATGTGAAGAAAGAAAAAAAATTAATAGGCTCAAATTGCAAGAAATTGATCCCCTTATCATGCTTCTACAAAAATGATGTTACTCAATCAACTAATTTAGAGTTTGAAACTAGCCAAATTCATCTGCAATCATACTAGACATTCAAAGCAAATTGATGTTTTAAAGCTATTGAAAAGATGAGATAAACAATAAAACACATTTAGAGTAAGTGTTATTTCACTTAGAATCAACGATTATTAGACTCAAACACTCACTCGGGTAATAGTCTCCACTTTTGTTGAGAGATCACGTAGTGTGCTAATTAGTTAATTACCATTACCTTTGACTTTATGACGGATAAACCAATTTCTAATTATTGAACACTCAATGTATGTAAATCACTTATTCTAATCCCATACATCTATGTTTTTAAATAAGAAATTAATGCATTCGTGATTCATATTGCAAATTCAACTAGCTATTAGTGTATAAATCTAAAGCAATAGAACTAACCTTAATTAAAGCACATTAAATTCCCAATTGAAATACATGCAAGATCATTAAGTTTAAATGCAAAAGGTCATTTTTTTAATTGTTTTTATTTTTTATTTTTATATTTTTTATAATTTTATTATTATTATTATTATTATTATTATTATTATTATTTATTTTTTTAAGAAAAAACACACACACACACACAAAAAAGAAGAAGAAATTAAACGACCACAAGCAGTAACAAAATTCAAAACGAAATAAGGTGTGATACTAACATAATTTGAATCATTCTGCCTATATATGATAATTTCCCCCCCCCCCCCCCAACTTGAATTGTACATAATCAAAAAGATAAGGGCGAAGAATACTTGATACGCTTCACGACATGAAATGACTCCTAAGTAGTAGAATTATTTTCTTCCTTATTAGTACCACAAAAATAAGAAATTAACAAACCACATGTAGATAGGAATAAAACTTATTATTGTTTTTGCATTATGTTATTTTTTTCGCTTTTTCCAATTCAGTATCAAATAAGTGGTCACGCCTCGAATTGAAATAGTAAGCATCAACCGTGAACCACTTAATTACAAAATTGTTTTTAAAAAAATGTAAATTGAATTTTCTAATTAAAGCACATATATCTTTTGAAAACTCATAAATCGGAGGTGTTTGTTTTATTAAATTTAAATGTGGAATGTTAATTCTCACTTCTTTAAACACTTTGAATATGTCTGTTTTAATTTGATCTCCTAGGACATAGACCAACCTCAGGGACAAAAATTTAGGTTCAAACTCGGATAGACCTATGATATTTTTACATTTCTCCTCTTGGTTTCTATCATTTTTTCCTCCCGGGCTTCTTCTTTTTCTAAACCTGTTTCATTATGGTCCATTTTTTTTTCCAGTAATGGCTTGTTCCATCCTAAGGTCTTCAAGTGTCTCAAATGATTCATCACTCCTAGGGACGAGTGTAGGCTGGATCGGATCATGACTTATGGTATTACTGGACAAAAGTTCCTCCCCAAGTCATTGACCTACAGGATCTTGATTGGATTGGGTTTGAAACTGTCCAGGCTCACTTTCGCTCAAGGTCTGAGTAAACTCGGTCAATTATTCTATAATATCACCTATGGCCCTAGTGGTTTCTTATTGAAATTCGGCCATTTGCTTATTTAAAACTTTTTGACCTTGCATAAACTCTTGAAGGGTATCCTCTAAAGATTTCTCATATGGAGATTGATAAAAATCGGATGTAAACCCTTGGTTTAATTCAAATTGATAAGGTAGTGGAAGGAAAAGGCTCATGAGATTGGAACGCAGAGTCATCGCTCAATGGATTATTCAAATGGTCATAGGAACTGGGATAATCAGTGTAAAGATTAAGGTCGTAGCCCAACAGATAAGGATCCTCCCCCTAACTCTGGTTAAAAGAAAATCTCTCCTCACTATGGTGTGACTAAAAATCATATGGTTGCCTATTCAATAATTTCTTAAAAACAGGTATGGTAGGACAATTATCTTTTGATGATTTGAAGACTTGCACACCAAGCATCTAACCTCACTCAAATTTTGAAAATTTTCTAACAACTCCACCTTCTGGGTTAAATAATCCAACCTAGCACTAAAGTCGTCATCCTCACTGAAATCCAGATAGGAATGGTCATGATTTCTAAAAGAATCTACAGATGAGGACTGATTTGATATTTTACTCTTGAAAAATAAAATAATGGTTTTGATAATGACTTTAAATCTCCTTGAGCAAAGTTATGAAAATTTATATAGGAGAAATGTTGAAGTGTGGTTGAGTGTATTTAGATTCAAAATAAATATGTTTTTAATAATCTCAACTTGCTTTCAAAAGAATCGAAATGAGGATTTGTCAAGTTTTCATCTTTTCAAAATGGATAATCGACTATGTGGTTCATTCTGTTGACTATGCCTGAAAATAGTCGACTATGCCGTTAAGGATAGTCGACTATGCATAAGAATAGTCGACTATGCTGATTTGATCTGTCGACTATTTAAGGCTTCTGTCGACTATTTTTTCATCTGTCGACTATTTCTGTTCATAAAATTCAAAATTCTCTTCACATTTTTGCAATAGTCGACTGTGCATATGTATCTGTCGACTATGGGATTTTTGTGTTAGAAGATAGTCGACTATGCCTTTTTGTCTGTCGACTATGTCTTGTTTTATTTGTAAAAATAGTCAACTATGCATTTTCTTCTGTCGACTATATCTTTTACAGAAAGCTTCCAACGACTAGTTTTTCAACTCCAACGGTCACAAACGGCTACATTTCTCTTCAATCTTTTGGGAAGCCTATAAATACAAGTCATGGATGATCAAGAGAAGACTAATGGATGGGAACGAGTTGATCTAAAGAGTTCAAATCATTTTTACTCGAGCTTATAATATTTGCGCCTTCACTGTTGTATTTTCTCTCCAAGGCTTTGTTGTTCTATCATTGTAAATGTATTATTAAGCCTTGTTTTCATTGTGAGAGAACTTGTAACTAAGACTGTTAACTCTTAGCTTATCTCTTTCATTTGTATTTCTTGTTATTTTCCTAGCTTGTGTAGCTAGAGGGCCCATTTGAGTGGGAGGTTGTATTTCCTAGTCTCGGACTAGAGGACCTACTCGGATTGAGTAGGGGGTTGATAGTGGATGGTTTGAAAAATCCTTAGTGAGGAGCTAAGGTAGTGGATTAGGCTTGGGTTAAGCCGAACCACTATAAATCTTTGTGTTCTCTCTTGCTTATGTTTTTTGATTTGTTTATCATTGCTAGCTTTTCATTATCCTCACTTGCATTGAATTTTTATTTTCAATCAAAAGGATTTCAAAGTTTTAAATCAAGTTTTTAAAATAACCAATTCACCCCCCTCTTGGTGTGTGCCATAGAACCTCTCGTTCTAACAATTGGTATCATAGCCTTGTTCCCACTATTTTTCATTGGTTTAACAACCTAGGGAAAAAGATCTTGTCAAATGGCACATATTTTTGGCTCATCAAAAGTTGAGGGTCAAAGCACTACTCGTCCACCTTTCTTTAATGGTACTAACTTTATTTTTTGGAAAACAAAAATGCTCATCTATCTTATGCAGGATACAAGCCTTGTGCAAGTGATTAAGAAATGGGTTACATTGGCCGATATGGAAAATATGGAGGCTTGGACAGTAAAGGAAAGAAGAGATATGGAGATAAATGCAAGAGCTATGAACACTTTGTTTTGTGCTCTTTGCATCGAAGAGTTCAACCGAGTCTCAACATGCAAAACGGCCAAGGAGATTTGGGACAAATTAGAGGTCACTCATGAAGGCACCAATCAAGTCAAGGAATCAAAGATAAATTTACTAATTCATGAGTATGAACTTTTTTCTATGAAATCTTGGGAACCTATTAATGAAATGTTTACTAGGTTTAATAATATTGTCACAAATTTAGAGGCCTTAGGAAAAACTTTTTCAAATGGAGAGAAAGTTAGAAAAATCCTTAGAAGTCTACCCAAGAAATGGGACTCCAAAGTGACAACCATTCAAGAGGCTAAAGACTTAGATAACTTATTTTTTGATGAATTGGTTGGATCTCTCATGACTCACGAGATCATGATGAAGAGAGATGATGATGAGATAAATAGAGATAAGAATCTTCTGTTCAAAGTTTCACACTCATCTAGTGATGATGATGAAGATGAAGATGATGATGATGATGATGATGATTTGATGATAATTACTAGGAAATTCAAAAAGTTTCTTAGTAGAAAAATGTTGAAAGAATTGGAAAGAAGAAACCTAAGGAAGAAGAAAGATAAGTTTGAGGGGGAGAAATATAAAAATGCAGTTAAATGTTATGGATGTCAAAAGTATGGGCATATCATATCCGAATGTCCATCATTTAAGAGGTATGGAAAGAAGTTCAAGAAGAAAATGTATGATTCATCCTCTAGTGACGAATCTCAAGTGGGGGAAGTGGTCAACCTATGTCTTATGACCAACATAGAAGAGAATCCTTCCCATTCTAGTGATTTAATTTTAAGTTTTACTCTTGATGAATTGCATGATGTATTCAATGATTTGATGAATGAATTTGAAAATATCAGCATGAAAAACAATGTCTTAAAGAAGAAATTAAAATCTTTAGATAAAGAAGTGAGCTTATTGAAAGAAGAAAAAGATTCTTGGAATAATGAGAAGAAAATGTTGAAAGCTCAAAATGATGAACTTCAAGAGAAAAATAAATGTTTAAAATTATCTCTTGAAAAAGCTGACAAAGAGAAAGAAGAATTGAAAAATGCTCTTGAGATTCAAAGAAAAGATTTTCATAAAAGAAGAAAAGGGCAAGGTGGCTTTGTGAAAAGAAAACAAAATTTTGCCTCACATTCTAAAATCACTTGTCATTATTGTGGTCAATGTGGGCATTCTGTAAACAAATGCTTTATAAGAAACCATCCTACAAGATATAAACAAATATGGGTTCCAAAAAGAAATTTCAATGCTAACTATGGTGACCCCAAAGTGGTTTGGGCACCAAAAGCTTGTGGATGAGTTATTTTTGTAGGTTGCTTGACATCCAAATGAAACTTAAAGTGAAATCCTTGCGGATGAATCAAGCATGAAAGAAAAGGGGATGAAAAAGAAATTCAACCCCAAAAGATGCTCATTTGTTTTTTCCAACCAAGAGTAAGAAAGATTGTTAAACTCAATCTTGGTGGTATATTTTCTATCCCTAAACTCTCTGTTTTTAAGTTTTGATGATCTTGAGTTATAAGTTTGCCTCTATGTTTTTGTTGAAGATCTTTATCAATAAGGGAGAATTATAGTGTTGTGATATATGCATTGATTAAGGGGGAGTTTTCATCTAAAGAAAATGAACATTTTACTCTTGCAAATAAATGCTTGCCTCTGAATGCATGCTTAATTTGATGAATGATTTCTATGAGGATTTGGTTTAAGGGGGAGCCTCTTTTATTTATGCTCTCAGTATGTTCCAAAAATGGGGAGTATTAATCTTTTTGATTTTGACAAAAAGGGAGAGATAAAATGAATGAATTGATTTTCATATTTGTTTTTGTCATCATCAAAAAGGGGGAGATTGATATTTTACTCTTGAAAAATAAAATAATGGTTTTGATAATGACTATATGAAAATCAATCTCTAAATCTTTATGAGTAAGTAAATATATATGGACAAAGTTTTTTTAATCAATCTATATGAATGAGAAAAGCAATCTTTAAATCTCCTTGAGCAAAGTTATGAAAATTTATATAGGAGAAATGTTGAAGTGTGGTTGAGTGTATTTAGATTCAAAATAAATATGTTTTTAATAATCTCAACTTGCTTTCAAAAGAATCGAAATGAGGATTTGTCAAGTTTTCATTTTTTCAAAATGGATAATCGACTATGTGGTTCATTCTGTTGACTATGCCTGAAAATAGTCGACTATGCCGTTAAGGATAGTCGACTATGCATAAGAATAGTCGACTATGCTGATTTGATCTGTCGACTATTTAAGGCTTCTGTTGACTATTTTTTCATCTGTCGACTATTTCTGTTCATAAAATTTAAAATTCTCTTCACATTTTTGTAATAGTCGACTGTGCATATGTATCTGTCGACTATGGGATTTTTGTGTTAGAAGATAGTCGACTATGCCTTTTTGTCTGTCGACTATGTCTTGTTTTATTTGTAAAAATAGTCAACTATGCATTTTCTTCTGTCGACTATATCTTTTACAGAAAGCTTCCAACGGCTAGTTTTTCAACTCCAACGGTCACAAACGGCTACATTTCTCTTCAATCTTTTGGGAAGCCTATAAATACAAGTCATGGATGATCAAGAGAAGACTAATGGATGGGAACGAGTTGATCTAAAGAGTTCAAATCATTTTTACTCGAGCTTATAATATTTGCGCCTTCACTGTTGTATTTTCTCTCCAAGGCTTTGTTGTTCTATCATTGTAAATGTATTATTAAGCCTTGTTTTCATTGTGAGAGAACTTGTAACTAAGACTGTTAACTCTTAGCTTATCTCTTTCATTTGTATTTCTTGTTATTTTCCTAGCTTGTGTAGCTAGAGGGCCCATTTGAGTGGGAGGTTGTATTTCCTAGTCTCGGACTAGAGGACCTACTCGGATTGAGTAGGGGGTTGATAGTGGATGGTTTGAAAAATCCTTAGTGAGGAGCTAAGGTAGTGGATTAGGCTTGGGTTAAGCCGAACTACTATAAATCTTTGTGTTCTCTCTTGCTTATGTTTTTTGATTTGTTTATCATTGCTAGCTTTTCATTATCCTCACTTGCATTGAATTTTTATTTTCAATCAAAAGGATTTCAAAGTTTTAAATCAAGTTTTTAAAATAACCAATTCACCCCCCCTCTTGGTGTATGCCATAGAACCTCTCGTTCTAATAATTAGCACAAAGGTCGGAATTAAAATCATGGTAAATAACCGAAGGTGTAGTGTAGGATAGAGTTGGTTGCCTAGGAAAATTCAGGTAATCCTTAAGTGGTCTAGACTTTTTTTGCACTTTGGGATCGTTACACTCAGACATTTTCCCATACAGACATGTAATCAAAATAATGAGACATTAATCAATATGGTAGTGAAAATTCAAAGGCAGATAGGTATTCAATGATAGATGAAATCAAGTGGATGCTCAAGAATCCTACCTAACCATAGTCTCATATATTAACAACATAACAATGTTTTTCTTTTTTTTTTTCTTTCACACTGGTTTATTTTCTTAATGACTTTCCCGGCAATGGCGCCAAAATTCTGATTGCTCTTATCCCCACCTTATAATTTATATTATTTAATCATTTTTTTAATGTAAAATTGGTTGAGCGTTTATACTCGCTAGTGCACGAGTGTACGTATAGCACAAGTTTAATTTTTCGGATGAGTTCGGATCGATTCACTGAGAGATTTGTTTATGGTAAGATAAATCACACCTAAATAGATCAGTTTGTGTAAAATGGGTAAAAGTTTTGAAAATATTTATTTGCAAGAGGTTTTTTAATGAATTAAATGTTTGTGTATGGAAGAAAATCTTAGGACAAGGCAATTCCAGTGCCAAAACTGACTGAACCCCGAATAGACAACGAGAGAGTAATATCAATTTGAATTAAATTGAGGATCTGTCAGTAAATATAATTCAAGATAATGATAATTATTGATTAAATAATCTCCATACATCTCATGAGAGATTCTAAGTTAAGCAATTACCATAAATTGAATTATATTTCACAAACATAATTTAAATTTAAATTAGATGAATCATTTGAGTTTGGGTATGAATGCATTTCTATTACTACCAATCTAAATATGTGGCATGGAAATTCTAAGTTACGCATTTGCCCCAATCTAAACTCAAAGATATACTATACGTACACTGTTTAAATTTAAATCAGATTAATCATTTGGACTTTGGTATGAAAGCATTTCCAAGTCTAGCAATCTCTATATGTGGCATAGAAATTCTAAGTTAGGCATATGCCCCAATCCAAACTCAAAGATACACTATACGCACACTGCTTAAATTTAAATCAGATTGATATTACACAAATTGAAGTTTGGCTATCTTTAGGATTCTATGGCACTGGATGCTGTCATTGCCTTGCAAAAAGTTAAATTTAGCCACACATCTTTATTTGAAAATTAATTAATAAGAATTTAAATAGCGTAATTTAAATTATGAAAATTAAATAACAAAAATTAAAATTACAAAAATCTAAAAAATAGTATTTAAAGGACATAAATTAATTATTTTAAATGAAGTTGCGTTAATGTAAAGGCAGAATTAAAATCAACTAAAACTTAAAAATAAAAAAGAACACAAAAGAGAATATAAAAGCAATTCTCAAAGGGAAACTCTAAGAAGACAAATATGCTCTGATTTAAGAAAAATTGGATGGTTACAAGTACAATCAAGTGAGCTATTTATAATCCACAAAATGCAATGGAGACCACACAATTATCTAATTTAATAATATAAAGATAAACAAAATATATAAAAAGCTTCCACAAGTTGAGCCTTTAGTTTTGGGCTTGAGTTTTCCTTATATTGGACTTGGACCTTCAATTTGATCTTCATTTTCTGCATTCAATTTGGGCTTACGGCTAGGTTGTTATTTGGGCTTGATTTGTATTCCAATTGCATATGCGGCCAAGCCCATTATTGGGTCTTCAAGTGTTGCTTCACGTATGTGGCTGGGCTTCAATTGATTTGAGCCTCCTTGCGTGAAGCATACAATCCATATATTATATATATGTATGTTTATATGGCACGCATGACTTATATGCATTAAATATAGATATGTATTATATTCATTTCTTTATTATTATTATTATAATTTTTTATTTTATATTAATATTTTTAAATCTGCACGCAATCACAAAATGGATATTAAAAACATTAATATAAATATATATATATAATATATAAAATAAAAAATTATAATAATAATAAAGAAATGAATATAATACATATATAATATAATACATATCTATAATTTAATACATATAAGTCATGCGTGCCATATAAACACACATATATATAATATATGGATTGTATACTTCACGCAGGGAGGTTTAAATCAATTGAAGCCCAGCCACATACGTGAAACAACACTTGAAGACCTAACAATGAGCTTGGCCGCATATGCAATTGGAATATAAATCAAGTCCAAACAGCAACCCAACTGCAAGCCCAAATTGAATGAAGATCAAATTGAAGGCTTAAATCTAATACAAGGAAGGCCCAAACTCAAAACTAAAGGCCCAACTTTTGGAAGCTTTTTAGATATTTTGTTTATTTTTGTATTATTAAATTATATATTTTGTTTATCTTTGTATTATTAGATTAAATATTTTATTTATCTTTGTATTATTAAATTAAATAGTTGTATGGTCTCCATTGCATGTTGTGGGCTATAAATAGCTCACTTGATTGTACTTGTAACCATCTAATTTTTCCTAAATCAAAGCATATTTGTGTTCTTAGAGTTTCTCTTTGAGAATTGCTCTTGTGTTCTCTTTTATGTTCTTAGTTGATTTTAATTCTGCCTTTACATTAACCCAACTTCATTTACAATAATTAATTTATGTCCTTTAAATATTGTCTTTTAGATTTCTGTAATTTTAATTCCCGTTAATTAATTTTCAAATAAAGATGTGTGGCTAAATCTAACTTGGGCAAGACAATGACAGCGTCCAGTGCCACAGAATCCCAAAGATAGTCGAACTTCAATTTGTGTAATATCAATCTGATTTAAATTTAAGTAGTGTGCATATAGTATATCTTTGAGTTTGGATTAGGGCATACTCCTAACTTAGAATTTTCATGCCACATATGGAGATTGCTAGACCTAAAAATGCTTTCATACCCAAGATTAAATGATTAATCTGATTTAATTTAAACAGTATGCATATAGTGTATCTTTGAGTTTGGATTGGGGCATACACCTAACTTAGAATTTTCATGTCACGTATGGAGATTACTAGACTTGGAAATGCTTTCATACCCAAACCCAAATGATTAATCTGATTTAAATTTAAATACTGTCTGTGAAATATAATTCAATTTATGATAATTGCTTAACTTAAAATCTCTCATGCCATATATACAGATTGCTTAATCAAGAATTATCATTATCTTGAATTATATTTACTAACAGATTCTCAATTTAATTCAAATTGATATTACTGTCTCGTTGTCTATTCGGGGTTCAATCAGTTTTGACACTGGAATTACCTTGTCCTAAGATTTTTTTCCATACACAAATATTTAATTCATAAAAAAACCTCTTGCAAATAAATATTTTCAAAACTTTTACCCATTTTACATAAACTAATCTATTCAGGTGTGATTCATCTTACTATAAACAAATCTCCCAATGAATCGACCTGAACTTATTCAAAAAATTAAACTTGTGCTATACGTACACTCATGCACTGGCGAGTATAAACGCCACACCAATTTTCATTAAAAAAATAATTAAATCATATAAATTATAAGGTAGGGATAAGAGCAGTCAGTTTTTAGCGTCGTTATTGGGGAGATTAAGGTAAGTAAATAATTACCCCCAAATAAATTGGTAACTTAGTGTGTTATTGTTGTTGTTTTACTACTTTAAAAGGTAAAAATAAATAAATATTTCAAGGATATAAAAAATATATATAATATATATATATTTAAAAAAAATTGTTAGATAACTTTTAGTTACTAAAGAGTGCATGAAACTTAGATCAGGTAGAGTGCTAGAACAATAAGTTCATTTACATCATTTTATAAACTCTCTATCTGTAATTGAACCGTTAAATTTGTAATCTCTAATGTTTCAACAAAACAATAATATGTCTGCTCAATGGAGTGAACATGCTAATCAAGATCCCTTGAGAGATGAAATGATTCGACCTCTCTGGGATTATTTGCACCCTCTGAGGCAAACTACTCCCTCTTGCATCATACTTCCAGTTAACCATCACAGATTTAACTTTAAGCCAGGTATCATTCAGATGTTACCTACTTTTCACGGTATGGATTCGAAAAATCCGTACACTCACGTGAGAGAATTTGAAGAGGTTTGCGGCACTTGTGCCGATCAGAATGTCAATGAAGATATTGTGAGGCTAAAATTGTTCCTATTTTCATTAAAAGATAAAGCTAAAATGTAGTTAAACACATTAGAGTCGAGATCAATAGGAACATAGAGAAAAATGCAAGCTAAGTTTTTAATGAAATACTTTCCGGCCAATAAGACAACATCCCTTCAAAGACAAGTGATAAACTTTGCTTGTAAACCCACTGAGTCAATTTGCTTAAGTCTGAGATCGTTTTAAAGATCTACTTCTTACTTGCCCACATCATGCTTTTGAGTAGTGGCGGTGGTGAGTTTCTTTCATGACGCCTTGATCCCCAACCTTAAGATGTTAGTGTCGACCATGTGTAATAGCGAATTTTATGAGAAGACATCTGAAGTAGTTTTTCACTTTTTTAACATTTTATCTGAGAATACTAGGAATTGGGAGGTAAGTCCATTGTCTTTGGAAGACTCAAGAGAGCATGTCAGTCCACAGCCTCAAAGAAAATTTTAGATAAGTGAAAGTGATAACATCAATTCCTGGTTAACAACATTAACAAAGAAGATGGAAGAATTAGAGTTAAAAAAATCAAGACCGTTCATGAGGTGGAAGCCCTTTGCGTGATCTGTGAGACGAATGACCATATGACAAAAGATTTTCCTACCATTCTTGCTTTTAAAGAGGTCCTATATGGCCAAGTGTCTAGATCACAGCCATGTCACATTGAGGGTAAGTCTTATAAGAATTAGAATCAAGGTGGGAGCTACTTAGGGTATAATCCTAATTCCAATACATACCACCTCAACTCCTAGTGAATCGACCCGGACTCATTCGAAAAATTAAACTTGTGCTATATGTACACTTGTGCACTAATGAGTATAAACGTCTTACCAATTTTGCATTAAAAAAAAAATAATATAAATTATAAAGTGGGAATAAGGGCAGTCAGTTTTGTGTGAATATTTTATATTATTTAATTTCAAAACCTCAACTAAGCAATGGAGTTTGGCTTACTTGGGTTTTTCATGGCATCGGACACTGTTCTTGTCTCAATCCAAAATTTATTTAGCCACACGTCTCCATTTAAAAATTAACTAACAGAAATTAAATGGTAGAAATGTAAATTACTAAAATTAAATAACAAAAATTAAATGACAGAAATTAAAGTGCTGAAACTAATTTGCAGAAATTAAAAGACAAAAATTAAATGAACAGAAATTAATTACAGTAAATAAAAATAATAAAATAAATTACTAACAACAGAAAATAAAAACATAAGAAATAAAAATAAAACAGAATATAAAGCATCAATCTAAATCTAATACAGAATTTCATAACAAAATATAAATGTCAACAGAAAATAAAAGAAGGTAGAAAATTACTGAACAGAGAATTTAAAGTTATTGAAGTTAAAGAGCAAACACTAATCCTAATACAGAAAATAATCAACAGAAAAAGAAATAACAAGCAATTAAATGAACAAAATCGGAAGAGATACTGTGAGCCGCTGTGCTGCTGCCCGAGAAATTCCTTCGTCTTCCTTGCTGTGCGAAACCTCCCCATTATTCTCGTTGAAATCGGCGGATGGGGGCTTAGCCCTTCTCACGGTAGCCTTGATTATATATATATATATATATCACGCACCAGAATCTCCAGATTGCCCTTGAACTTCCGTGAAACTTCAGCCTAGGGACCGCTTTCTGCTGCTTCCGTGTTGCTGTGCGCATCCTTGATGGCCGAGAATGGGCTCCCAAGATGGGCTTCAATTGATTTGACATATGACTGGGCTTTCATGGCTGCATGCGCTGGGTCCAATTTCATTTCCAATCTTCAATTAAATGTGGGCCACCAAGTTAATTTCTTCCATGCGCTGGACTTCACGCTCGAGGTAAGTATATGTATTAGATTATATTATACTTTATATATATATATGCCATGCATTGCGTGTACATGTATTATATATATAGATATGTATTATATTTTATATGTATTATAATATATATTATGGATATATATTTATATATTTGCAAATTCTTTTCAATCAAACTAATTTAAAATCAAAATAGGGGTCATAATTATAATAAAATTTTATAAAATTGATCACTAATCATACCCTAACTTGAAGATTGTTAGTCCCTTAGCAATCACTTTACACCACCTAATATTTATTTGCAATATCAACATTAATGTGCAGATTTCAAATTTGAAACTAAAATGTATAAAAACAAGAACCAATTACTCTTACATGCAATCAACCATTGCTTGTCACATTTTCGTTAAAAGACACTCAATCACAAAAAATAGCAATCAAATTAATTAACACACCCACATTACAATCTCTAAGTTTTGACTTCAAAACCTCTCAGGCATACTCCCTAAAGAAAAATGATCCCTCATTATTACTCTCGGGGATGCACCATAATAAGATTAAATGTAAATCAAGTTTCAATCGGTATCATCCTAAAATGAAAAACGGAATTATACGAAAGAAAAAAGGATTTTGACATATCTTCATGGTCGGAATAATGCACAAATGCACAACTTTAGAAATTAAACAAAATTCCAACTCTAAAATTCAAATCCCAAGCTTCCATGTATCATAGAATCTAGAAGAATTGCATATATAGGTTGTAACGGGACTTAAGGGTGGATGGCTTAACAAAGAACAAATAAAAGATACAACAAAACATGTGTGTTGGGAAATTGACTATCTAAGCAAATAAATCTATTTTGACCAAAAAAGTACCTTTTCTTTCTTTCTTTTTTTCTCTCTTTTATTTTTTCTTCTTTTTTTCAAAAATTTAACACGCAATCATATATAATCTCCTTAGCATTTTTATTGAATTACTATGCTAAAATTTGGGCAAAATAGCTGAGAGAGTTTATTTTTGTATGCTATTTTGACTCGAAATATTCAAAGATCAACAATTTTCTTTTTTCTTTTTTTTTTAAATAAGATTTGTTGTGCTAAGAGAAACTATTTTCGGAACACATTAGGTAGGGTAAACATTTACAGGGTTAAGAGGTTAGATGAGGGTAAATGAAATAATTTAATTGGCTCAATGGGCTAATCAAGGGAAAATAATCAGAAAAGAAATAGGTTGGCAGGCTCAAAATTTCGATAAAAGAATTCCGTTGACATATCCTATTGACACACTTTCACTCAGTTTAAGTCTTCCATTAATATTTTTGGCATTCAAAGCAAAGTAATGTATTAAAACTATTGAAAAACATAAGAGGTAAGGAAAATCGCAACTAGAGTAAGCGTTAATTCACTCAGAAAGAACGTTAACAGACTCAAATTGCTTACACTAGGTAACAGTTTCCACTTAAGTTGAGGAATAATACGATATATTAATCAATTAATCACTATCTCTTTAGATTTCATGACCATCAGACAAATTTCCAATCAAAGGATAATCTATGCATGCAGATCACTCATTCTAAATCCTATACATTCATGGGTTCAAATAAGAAATCATAACATCCATGATTGCAAACTCAAATTAACTAGTAGCATAAAAATCTAATGCAATAAGACTAACATCACTAAAGCACAAAAAATCCTTAAAAATTATGACAATTAAAACACAGACAAGCATTTTTAGATACAGATAGAAAGATAGCAAGGGTTTTCCAAAAAAAAAAAAAAAATTATTTTTTATTTTTTATTTTTTATTTTTTATTTTTTTTAACAAAACACAAAAATCAAAAGCACGAAATTAAATGAAACACAAGCAATGACAAAATTGAAAACTAAACAAGGTGTGATACTAACATAATTTAGATCATTCTGTTTATATATGATAATTCCTCTCCCCCCAACTTGAATTGTACATAATCAAAAAGATAAGGGTGGAGAATACTTGATACATTTCACAGCAATAAACGATTCCCAAATAAAACAATTGCTTTCTTCCTTGTTAGTACCACAAAAATGAGAAATCATTAAACCACATGCAGATAGGAAGAAAACTTATTATTGTTTTTGCATAATATTATTTTTTTTGCTTTTTTCAATTCAATATCAAATAAGTGGTCACGCCTCGAATCAAAACATTAAGCACCCACTGTGAACCACTTACAAAATTATTTTCAAAAGATTTAAATTGATTTTTCTTATTAAAACATAGACATCTTTTGAAAACTCATAAATTGAAGGTGTTTGTTTTATTAAATTTAAACGTGTAATGTTAATTTTCACTTCTTTAAACACCTCGGACATGTCTATTTTTATGTGATCCCTCTCTAGATAGACCAACCTCAGGGACATGAATTTAGGCTCAAGTTTGGATAGACTCGTGGTATCTTTACATTTCAGCTCTCAAGTTTTATCCTCTTCTTCCTCCCCAACTTCTTTTATTTTCACATCCTTTTGGTCCAGTTTTTCTTCAATAATGGCTTGTTATGTCCTAGGGTCTTCAGGTGTTTCAAATGGTTCATCACTCCTAGGGTTGGGTATAGATTGGACCACTTCATGACCTATGGTATCACTAGATGAGAGTTCCTTCCCAAGACATTGACCTATAGAATTTTGATTGGGTTGGGTTGGAAAGTCGCCATGCTCACTCCCGCTCAAGGTCGATGTAAATTCGGTCAATTATTCTAAAATGTCACCTATGACCCTAGTGGTTTGTTCTTAAAATTCGTCCATTTGCTCATTTAAAATTTTTTGACCTTCCAAAAACTCTTGAAGGGTATCCTCTAAAGATTTCTCATACGGAGACTAATAAATATCGGATGCAAACCCTTGCTCTAATTCAAATTGATGAGGTGGTGAAGGAAAAGGCTCATGAGATTGGAACGAAAAGTCATTGCTCCATGGATAATTCAAATGGTCATAAGAGGTGGGGTAATCAGTGTAAAGATTAGGGTCGTAGCCCGACAGATAAGGATCCTCACCATGTCTTTGGTTAAAAGAAAATCTCTCCTTACTATGGTGTGACTGAAAATCAGATGGTTGTCCATTCAAGAATTTCTTGAGAACAGGTATGATAGGACAATCATCTGTTTGATGATTTGAAGACTCGCACACCGAGCATCTAACCTCACTCGAATTTTGAAAATTTTCTAACCACTCCACCTTTCGAGTTAAATAATCCAACCTAGCACTAAAGTTGTCATCCTCACTGAAATCTAAATGGGAATGGTCATGATTTATGAAAGAATATACAAATGAGGACTGATTAGCACAAGGGTCAAAATTAAAATCATGGTAAATAACCGAATGTGTGGTGTATGATGGAGTTGGTTTCCTAGGAATATTCAGTTAGAAGTGACCACCAACGCTATAGTCTTGGGAATCTGATTAGAAATGACCCTGTTTGCCAATCTATAAGAAAATTGGATGGGAAGCCTATGTCCACTTCATAGAAGGTGTTTAAACCATTTTTGAACGTAAAACCAAAGGAAAATATGAGCCATAATCACAACTACTTGTATATATACGCATGATTTTTGTTTGTGTTTATTTCTTGTTGAATTTCTATGTAGCTAATTTTGATGGTCAAACCTTTTTAACCAGTTCTATTTTCAGGGCATACATAAAGAACTAACATAAATGAAAGGCCAGCTAATTCGTCAAATCAATACCATATGTGTACTATGTGGCTCTCAACTCGAGAGCGATAGTTGTTACACGGTTGCAGCAAGCGAACTTAGCCTAAAATTGGGAAAGAAAGAAATTAATTTGGTATATGGAGGGGGAAGTTGTGGATTGAATGGATGTGTTTCACAAGATGCATATGTTGGAAAATCATATGTGGTAGGTGTAATGTCAATCCCTTTGGCTAATCCATAGATTTTCGAGATTACATACAGTCAACTTATAAGAACGACTTATGTGTCTGAGCGCATAGCTTGTAAGATTTGTCAATTTGATGCCTTTATTGCTTTACCAAGAGATTTTGGTACACTTGAAGAAATCTTTTGTATAATCTCCTGGGCCCAGATGAATCTCCATACCAAACCCATTGGATTTTTAAATGTTAACCATTTTTTTGATGGGTTGCTTTCTTTTCTTGATTAGGTTGTGGACCAAAAGTTCATTTTTCTTTCAGCTAGAAAGATTCTCATTTTGCATCCACCATTGAGGAGCTGCTAGAGAAATTACAAGCTTATGTTTCACAGCACGATCCTTACAAGCCTCGGATAGACTAATCTAAGGCAATCAAAAGCAAGCGTCAAGCGTCAAATGAGTCTAATTAATTTAAATTTATCCCTATAAGGCAAGTCTATGATAAGATGGCTAAGTATATAAGGAGTACTTTATGTACTCTTGAGACGTATCTCTTTATTTTATGTATTTTATGTATTTCATGTTTTTTTTTTTTTTATTTCGGTGTGGAAAAAATATATATATAGGGTATTCTCACTTGTTTGTTGAAGTTTTAGTAGTTCACAGTAAACTTATAGATTTGTGGAGTTACATGTATTCCTAACACCCTTATTTTATTACTTCAATTCAAGTTGGGATGAGGGGAGTAAGGTATATTTATGAATTATCTGCTCCATGTTTAACTGTAAATTTACAATTGCATGTTTGTAGTTTTATGTGAATTGTTTATTTTTATCTTCTATTAAATATTAAAAAAAATTGTGTGTGCTTTAAATAATGTTATCCCTAAAGCTTTGGAGTTATACACTAATAGCCGATTAAGTTTGTAATACAATACATGAATGCATTGATTTCTTATTTCAAAACATATATGTGTGGAATTAAAATAGGTGATTTGCATTCATCGGGTATTCAAAAGTTAAAAATTGATTTATCAGTCATAAAGTTAAAGGCAATAGTAATTAGTTTATTAGCACACTACATGATTCCTCAACATAAGTGGAGATTATTACTCGAGTGAGTGTTTGAGCCTACTAACCGTTGATTCTGAGTGAAATAACACTTACTCTAAATGTGCTTTATTTTTTATCTCATTTTTTCAATAGCTTCAAAATATCAATTTGCTTTGAATGTCTAGTGTGATAGCAGATGAATTTGGTTGGTTTCAAACTCTGAATTAGTTGACTGAGTAACATCGTTTTGTAGAAACATGATAGGGGGATCAATTTCTTTCAATTTGGGCCTATTAACCTTTTTCTTTCTTTACATCAATCTCCATTGCTAGCTCACTTGAGCCATTTTTAACACAATTTCTTTTCTTACCCTCATCTAACCTATAACCACCTGAAATTTGTCCAACCTGGTGTGTCTTTGGAAATCAATCTATCTCGGTATTTCCATATTTAAAAAAAAAATTCCAACATACTATTTGCACACTTTACTCTTTTTTTGACAACCCGTATTAACCTCATAGCCCCATTACAACCAGATCTGGTCCCTCTTGATGCTATAAATCATGTGATTTCAAGATTCGAGTTCAGAATAGGGAATTCTGATTAAATTCAGAAGTTATTCATTTAGGGCATTATTTCAATCATGAAACTATGTTAATTTTCCTGTTCTTTCATGAAAATACATTCTTTGTATTTGGGATGACATCGAATTCGAACTTGTTTTGCATTTATTTTTATAACGGTGCACCCCCTTGTGTGTACACTAGAGGAATCGTTTTTTTTATTAGAGAGAAAATCCATAGTAAGGTTTGAAGTCCAAACTTTGAGAGAGTAAGTTTGTGTGTTAGTCACCCTAATTGTCGTTCCTAAGATTGTATGACATTTGAAGGAAATATGATTTAAAATGTTCAACTGTATGTCAGATAACTTATTATGTTCTATACATTTTGGTTTTGAATTTGAAATTTTTATATTTATGCGATTATTGTGAATAAATACTAGCTAGTGTAAAGTCTAATTACTATAGGACTAGCAATGTTTAAGTTGGGGAGGTGTGATTAGTGGTTAATTTTGAAAAAATTTGTTATAATTTCATCCTTATTTTGATCTTAAAATTGATTTAAATTGAATATTAATATGCATTTTGCGATTGCGTGCAAGTTTAAAAATATTAATATAAAAATATATATAAAATAAAAAATTATAATAATAATAAAGAAATGAATATAATATATATAATACACATAAGTCATGCGTGCCATATAAACATACATATATATAATACATGGATTGAATGCTTCACGCAGAGAAGCTCAAATCAATTGAAGCCCAGCCATATACGTGAAGCAGCACTTGAAGACCCAGCAATGGGCTTGGCTGCATATGCAATTGGAATACAAATCAAGCCCAAACAACAAACCAGTCGCAAGCCCAAATTGAATGCAGAAAATGAAGATCAAATTGAAGACGCAAGTCTAACACAAGGAATGCCCAAGTCCAAAACTAAAGGCCCAACTTGTGGAAGATTTTTAGATATTTTGTTTATCTTTGTATTATTAAATTAGATATTTTGTTTAATTTTGTATTATTAAATTAGATAATTATGTAGTCTCCAGTGCATCTTGTAGGCTATAAATAGCTCACTTAGTTATACTTATAACCATCCAATTTTTCCTAAATCAAAGCATATTTGTGTTCTTAGAGTTTCTCTTTGAGAATTACTTTTGTGTTCTCTCTTGTCTTCTCTTTTGTGTTATTTCTTGTTTTTAAGTTTTAGTTGATTTTAATTCTACCTTTACATTAATGCAACTTAATTTACAATAATTAATTTATGTCCTTTAAATACTGTCTTTTAGATTTTTACAATTTTAATTCTTATTATTTAATTTTCATCATTTAAATTACGCTATTTAAATTTTTGTTAATTAATTTTCAAATGAAGATGTGTCGCTAAATCTGACTTGGACAAGGCAAGGACAACATCTAGTGCCACTGAATCCCAAAGATAGTCGAACTTCAATTTGTGTAATATCAATCTGATTTAAATTTAAACAGTGTGCATATAGTGTATCTTTGAATTTGGATTGAAGCATACACTTAACTTAGAATTTTCATGTCACGTATGGAGATTGCTAGACCTGGAAATACAATCCTTTAAATGATTATAATTTATATTATTTAATCATATTTTAATGTAAAATTGGTGGGGTGTTTATACTCGCCAATACACGAGTGTACGCATAGCACAAGTTCAATTTTTTGGATGAGTCCAGGTCGACTCATTAGGAGATTTATTTATGGTAAGATGAATCACACCTAAATAGATCGGTTTGTGTAAAATGGGTAAAAGTTTTGGAAAGATTTATTTGTAAGAGGTTTTTAAAAGATAATAATGTTTGTGTATGGAAGAGAATTTTAGGAGAAGGCAATTCCAGTGCCAAAATCGACTGAACCCCGAATAGACAACGAGATACTAATATCAATTTGAATTAAATTAAGGATCTGCCCGTAAATATAATTCAAAATAATGATAATTCTTGATTAAGCAATCTCCATACATGGCATGAGAGATTCTAAGTTAAGCAATTACTATAAATTGATTTATATTTCATAGACATAATTTAAATTTGAATTAGATTAATCATTTGGGCTTAGGTATGAAAGCATTTTCAAGTCTAGCAATCTCCATACGTGACATGCAAATTCTAAGTTATGCGTTTGCCCCAATCCAAACTCAAATATACACTATATGCACATTGCTTAAATTTAAATCAGATTAATATTACACAAATTGAAGTTCGACTATCTTGGGATTCAGTGGCACTAAACGCTGTCCTTGCTTTGCCCAGTTAGATTTAGACACACATCTTTATATGTAAATTAATTAACAGAAATTTAAATGACGTAATTTAAATGACAAAAATTAAATAACAAAAATTAAAATTATAGAAATCTAAAAGACAATATTTAAAGGACATAAATTAATTACTATAAATTAAGTTGCATTAATGAAAAGGCAGAATTAAAATCAACTAAAACTTAAAGGCAAGAAAGAACACAAAAGAGAAGATAAGAAATAACATGAGCAATTCTCAAAGAGAAATTTTAACACAAATATGCTTTGATTTAGGAAAAATTGGATTGTTACAAGTACAATCAAGTGAGCTCTTTATATCCCACAAAATGCAATGGAGACCACACAATTATCTAATTTAATAATGTAAAGATAAACAAAATATCTAATTTAATAATACAAAAATAAACAAAATATCTAAAAAGCTTTCACAAGTTGGGTCTTTAGTTTTGGGATTGGGCTTTCCTTGTGTTAGACTTGGGCCTTCAATTTGATCTTCATTTTCTGCATTCAATTTAGGCTTGCGGCTAGATTGTTGTTTGGGCTTAATTTGTATTCTAATTGCATATGCGACCAAGCCCATTGCTGGGTCTTCAAATGCTGCTTCACATATGTGGCTATGCTTCAATTGATTTGAGCCTCCATACATGAAGCATGCAATTTATATATTATATATATGTATATTTATATGACAAAAATGATTTATATGTATAATATATAGATATGTATTATATTCATTTCTTTATTATTATTATTATTATTATTATTTTATTTTTATTAATATTTTTAAATCTGCACGCAATCACAAAATGCATATTAATATTCAATTTAAACCAATTTTAAGATCAAAATAAAGGTGAAATTATAACAAAATTTTTATAAAATTGATCACTAATTAGAAACACCATTTAACTTGGTATATGGAATAGAGGCTCTTATCTTGATTGAAGTTTATAGTTAGTCGCCGTGCATGATGGCTTTTGAGGAGCAATCAAATTCAAAGCAGTTACACACTAACTTGGACATAATTGATGAATTGAGAGATCGGGCCTCTATGCGATTGGCAATATATCATAAAAGAGTGGTGAATTACTACAATGCTCATGCTCGAGAAAAGTCATTGCAACTAGGATATCTTGTCCTCAAGAAGTTTGTTATCACCAATGCGTTCTCAGGAGAAAGCAAATTATGTGCAAGTTGGGGGGGCTCATACAAAATTCAAGAAATATTGGGCCCTAACACTTGTATCTTGTGAACCCCGCAAGGAAAGGCGATCGGCAAAACATGGAACACTCAAAATGCTATTTTCCTTTCTTTTTGATATGATGTAATTTCACATTTCCACTTGTTGTACTCCCCCATATGAATATAGTTAAGCATGCTCCCCATGTATTTTTGTAGACCTAGGCAAAATGAGTCTAACCACGTTAAAATCCTCATACACTACAAGCAAATAGTGAATGATGATGATGTGTGTGTGGTGTATGCTGTTTGTTTTACTACTCGTTTTTTCTTTCACACACGAACATGCTTTGCTTGTTTGTTTTGCCTTGTAGCAAGACAATCTCTTGGGAAAAGTTAATGGGGAACCCACACGCATGGTTATTAAGATCAAGATTTTAAGTGGGATCATAAGAGGGTCCATAAAATTGAATCGTAAAATCATAAGATTTTACAAATAATTAAAAATACTCTTTAATTTATATAAATATATGTGTATAATGACATAATCCTTATTATAAATGAAATATATGTACTTATTTCAAAATTATTTTATTTATCAATTTCAAAAATACTAAATATTATAAAATTTTTAAATATTAAGTCTATTATTTATCATCAATTCATCATTTATCGATGCATAATCAAAATTTCAAGCAACAAACATTACCATTACTATCAACTAACGTTGTTAAAAGAGATCTTGAGCAAACTCAACATCACCACCTTTTGAGTATCCAGTAATCATTGTAATCCAAGAAATATTATTTTTTCCAGGCATTGCATCAAAGAAACTACATGCTAACTCTATCTTCCCTAAATAGCCACCAATCATTTCTTTCCAAGAAGCAATATTTCTTTCCAGCATCTGTCGAAACAAAGCACATGCCTGCTCCATATTTCCTTCTCTCCCATACCTTGAAATCATTGAATTCCAAGAAACAATATCCTTTACGTGCATCTCATCAAACACATTTTGAGCCATAGCTAAATCCCCTGATTTCAAATACCCATACAACATTGAGTTCTAAGAAACAACATTTCTCTTAGCCATTTCATCAAACACCTTTCGTGCAGTCCCCATATCTTCTAACTTCGCATAGAAATCTATAACAGATGTTTCGACATAAACAACCCCCACAAAACCCAAATTTTTGAATCTAAGCATGGATTGAAATCGCGCCCATTTTGTTCAAATCCTAGCACAGGCCTTAAGCGTAGAGGAAGCGACAAACATGGTTGGACAAAGCCCCAATCGTTGCATCTACACATATAGAGTAAAAGCTTATCTGAACTGATTCTTCTGGGAAAGAGATCTAATTGCACATAACAAAGAAAACACATCTGGATTTTGCATGACCAATAATTTCTTCCTCAAGTGATCTAATTTTCTTCTTAAGTGTGTTATTCTTTAAACTTACTTTTTCAAAATCTTCTAGTGATTCATTAAAAGTATCGAATGGTTGTTCTTCTAGAGTAAATATCAAAATATACAAGTTTGAAAATTTTGATGATACCCCACCATCTTCTTTGGCCATGAGATATAGATTAGCCATTTCATGGTCACTTGTTTCACTAGATGAGCCCTTATTGCTCCAAGCCACAAATGCCTTCTTCTTGATTTTTCTTGAGCTTTTCTTTAAGGATGAATACTCTGACCTTATGTGACCTGGTTTCTTTCATTCAAAACACTGAATATCATTAGGTGCACCTTCCTCTTTATATTCTTTTTCCCTTTTGAAGTTCTTTCTTTGATTGAATTGACCTCTTTTCAAAAATTTGTTAAATTTCCTAGTCAATAATGCTATATCCTCATCATCACTATCTACACTATCTTCTTGATCTTTTTCTACTTTAAATGCCAAGTTTTTCATCTTTTTGGATTCATCACCTATATCTCTCTTTAGTATGATTTCATGTGTCATAAGTGATCCTAACAAGATATCAAATGATAGAATATCTAAATCATTGGCTTCGTTAATTATGGTTACCTTTGGATCCTGAGCCCTCATAAGCCTTTTAAGGATCTTTCTTACCTTTCCGCCATTAGAATAGACCTTCCCCAAGGATTCCAAACCAGTGACAATATTGTTGAATCGGGTGAACATGTCTTTGATAGGTTCGTCTACCTTTATTGAAAATAATTCATAATCATGGGTTAGTAATTTTTTTTTTTCTTTTACCTGTTTTGTTCAACACTCAATGCACAAAACAACGTGTTCATTACTTTGGCATTAACCTCCATTGCTTTTCTTTCTTCGTCAGTCCAATCTTTAATTTTCTCAATATCGAGCAATGTTATCCCTTTCTTTATAACCTGCAAAATGTAAGAATCTTGCATGAAAAAACATAAAATCCTCTTTTTTTCAGTACTCGTAGTTTGTTTTGACAAAGGAAGGAGGTCGGGTGGTGTTTTGGCCTTCAGCTTGTATTGAGCCAAGAAAATGTGCCATGTGTGGATCTACCTTAGGTGATTAAACCTAAAACACAAGGAAACATGCTCTAATATCAATTGTTAGATTGTGTAAATAATGACACTACACACCCAAAAGAAGAGTGAATTTGTTGTTTTTAAAAAATTTGATTAAGTTTAAATAATTTTTGGCTATTGATTAGGTTTTAGTGCAAAAAGATACTAATTGTAGAGTGATGTTTAAAAAAATCAAGGAAATGAATAATAAGTGTGAAACAATACAATCGATTTATAATGGTTCAACTCAATTGACATAATCTACTACCTTAACTCCTCATTAAGAATTTTCAATAATTATTAAAACCTCTTACTTGATTCTAAGTAAATCTTCTAGTACAACTAATAGAATTACAATCTCCTATTAATAAAGTAAGTCTTCTAGCAACCTTGTTAGGCAATATGCAATGAATTTTACACAATGAATGATTTAAGAGATAAATCTTTTAGTTACAATGTTTCTAAAAAATTACACATAAAAGCTAAAAAAAATTATACAAATTATATACAAAATATTTTTGAGAGAAAAATTTGAAATCGTTAGAGCACTTAAATAGAATAGTAAAACTTGAAGTTTGCAATAATTTCTCTAACACCTTAAATGCACCATCATACTGATATTTACAGATTTCTCATGGCCTTTGAATTTATTAAACGTTAATGGAGCTGTTGGTCACATTAAATGATACTCTAATCGCTATTAATTTAATTTTTAATTTTTTGAAGGTTAATATTATTTAATATCAATATTATACCATATTAATTGGAAATCCGATACTCAAGTCACTAGCATATTGACAAATAAGACTGACTCCCCTGCTTTAGATATCGCACCACATGACACGCATACTACGCGCTGGTGGAAGTCATGCAACGACTTGATACATCTACTTTTGATTAGTCAATAATTCTCGCTCTTATGTCAAACTATTGGATGGCGGCAGGCTGTGGTGGGCAATTGGAGTCAAATCCAAAGGTCATCTATGGACCGGTCAAGTTCAGGCCGGTCATTTGGAGCAGTCACTCTTCCGTTTACTCAATCCATTACTACATAATAATAAGGCAACTTTCTTTCATCGCTTCAACACGGTTGCCGGGGCATTGCATCCACCTGACCATCTGCTGAACCAAGTGACTTTGAAATTTGAATACTATTTGAAAGCTCCTTTTTTGTTTTTCTTATTTGATAGAATAAATATTTAAAAATAGAAAAAAATCATTTTATTTGTTAATATGATTATTCTCAATAATTTTTTAAAAAATTTAAATTGGACCTCAATTTAACAAAATTTTAAGTTGTGTTCTCTTTATTATTTTTAAATTATTTTTAATTTTTAAAATAATAAAAATACATTTATTTTGTTATTTTTAAAAATATATTATCAGAAACAAGAAAATTTTTTGTAAAAAAAACCCAAAACAACAAAAAATTTTAGGTTTATGAAAAATTTAGTCTCAGTAATTTTATAAAAAATTTAAATTGGACCCCAATTTAACAAAATTTTATATTTTTATTTAGAGTGTACCAACTGTCATTTATTATTTAATATTCTTTTGTTCCATCAATGGTCAAAGCTCTTGGTGCCCTTGTCTCTCCCAAACAAAAAGAAGTTATTTTACACTAATTTATAAACACATTATTATTTATTTCTAAAATAGGTGAATGCTTTTTTAAAAAGTGTTCCATTTAAAATTTAAGGGCAATAGAAGTTGATATATCCTACTCAGTTATATATTATATAATATTTGAATTGAGTTCTTAATAAATGAAAAATGTATTATATTTATATCTTTATTTTAAAGTCCTCTTTCTAGAATTAAATTTCGTCTTAATGAGTAATAATTTTTTGTTAAGTTAAAATTTTAAGATTAAATAAAAACCATTATGTTAAAAAATATATACAAATGTATTATAAATTCTATATCAATTTAATGATATAAATTAAATTGTGTTTGTATTGGGAGAGGATCATGACCATTACCCTAAATTAAAAAGATTTCTCATATTTGTTTTGGTATTGATAGGCAATGTCTAATTTCTTTTCTAGGCACAAAATAAAGGTCTCTTTCAATGATTCTTTTTCCTCCCAATATTGCCTTTTCACCAACCACCAAATTAAAGTGATTATTAATTTATTACATATATGTTTACACAATTTTCTTTACCTTAATTTTCTGAAACACTGTGGGCTTACTTTAGATAACTGTTTTAAGCGCTGAAAATTGCATGATTTGTTAGGATTGATCAGTGACATGATTTGGTATCAACATAAGTACTTCAAGAGTACACAACCTAATTTGCTCTAAAGATAACATGGAAGCAACCATTTAAAGAACAAATCATTTTTGCTAATTATTTATTACGAAACCATGAAATCCAACGATAACACATTATTTTGATACCAAATTTGACCGACTTTCGTATTTGCATACGAGAAAACTATGCAACAAGAAAAACAGACAATTTTCTCATTGCTTATTTTATACTATTAAATAGATAGGCAAACATAAATAAATAAAATTGCTTAATTATTTTGTCAACCTTATCATTTCAGACATTTGTCTTCTTCTTTAGCAAGAGGGCTGCTTTCTCCTGGATCAACTCCCACAACCCAACCACGTGGCGTTCCTCCGTCAAAGTCCCTCCAATGGCGCAGCGTATCAGAAACTTTCCACCCACAACTGCATGGCTCATGTAAGCTCGGCCGCTAGAATTCACCATTTCTAGCAGCTTTCTGCTCAATCTCGACCCTTTTTCATCACCATCTTCTTTTTCTTCTTCTTTTTCACTTTCGCCGCCATTGACGAGTCGAAAGCAAACCAGAGCAAACCTCCTCGGAACAGCTACCTCAAACCTCTTATCCGCCCTCACGAACGCCTCGAAAAGCTTCGCCAGCTTCACGTCGCTTCTTACATGATCCCTTAGGTTGGCCACCCCGTATCTGTTAGAAGAAACACGGGACTGATACTAATTAATATACAGACTTATTTAGAGACGACTATAAACCTAACTCAAATTTAATCTACCTTCTTATCAATACCCAGAGCTTTAGGGCTCGAAATCTCCGGCTTAGTGCAATTTGCCAGTCTTTGTAGTCGACGACATGGTTCGATTCGCTAGCTTTGTTCTTCAAATACTCGGGACTTGCTCCCAAGGAGTCTATCAATGTGGTTGGATTTTGCAGCCATAAGCAGCAGCAATCCATGTTCGTGAGCAGCCATTTGTGGGGGTTGATGCTTAGAGAGTCTGCGAGCTCCACGCCGTCCAGATATTGCCTGAACTCCGGGCAAATACAGGCACTGCCAGCGTAGGCGGCGTCGACGTGCAGCCAGACATTAAAATCTTGTGCTACCTGTCGGGAAACACACTCTCATAAAATTAAGATAGAAACACTAAGATCTTTATCTGAATATTCTATTTAATTTATTATAAAAAAAAAAAACTGAAGTAAATCAATATATAGAATCTTTCGCAACTATCTGAAATACCTGGCCGAGTTCCTTCAACGGATCCACTGCCCCAGATGATGTGGTTCCAATGGTGGCGCAGAGGAACAACGGCGCCAACCCACGCGCAGAATCCTTCTCCATCGCCGACCGGACCTTGCTCGGTTCCAGCGCGAAGCTTGTAGACCGCGACGTCGGGATCATACGGATGTTGTTGGGAAGAATTCCGACAAGTTTAGCCGCCTTCTGGAGGCTGAAATGCGTTTGATCCGAGGAATAGACCACCAATTCGGTGATCCCATTGGCACCCATTTCTTTCAAAGCCATATCTCTCGCAGCCGCCAAAGTGCAGACCAGGGCCTCGCATGTACTGCCGTACAACACGCCGCCACCGGTGCCGGAGAAGAGAAACGTCTGTGGCAGATTGAGCATTTTGCCTACCCAATCCACGACGATGTTCTCAAGCTCGGTGGCGGCCGGGGAAGTGATCCAGTTGAAGCCGACAACGTTGAGGCCGGTGCAAAGCATCTCTCCGAGGAAGGCGGCGGTGCTGGCATTGGCCTGGAAGTAAGCGAAGAAGTTGGGGCTCTGCCAGTGAGTAAGGCCCGGCAATATGTTGCTTTGGACGTCGGCCAAAATGGCTTCCAGCTGCTCCGGAAAGAGAGGGGCGGCTTTTGGAGAGAGGCTTCTGAGATAGCCGGGCTGGACTTGGCTTTGGACGGGGAATTTTTCGACGTCTCTGTAGTAATCGGCGATGAATTGGAGGACTTGGGATGATTCATAAAGAAAATTATCGGGGTCCAATGGGCTAATTATGTCTGATGGCAAGCTACCCATTTGAGAAAATTAAACGGCGTCTTGGGAAGAGAATATGGAATTAGTTAGGCAATGGATTGGAGATGGTGTTTTGTGTTCGTAGCAGCATCGGGCATGCTCTTATATAGGCCATTCTCTCTTTAACATTATAAAAAAAAAAAAAATCTTAATTTCATACATAACATGAAATATTATTCAAAATTAATAGCAAAATGTAGTCATATTATTTAATGTAATTCTTTATACGTGCAGTTATTTTTATATACTTAACAAAAACTTAAAAATAAATGCCATTTTATTAGGTGAGTCATTCTATTTGTACGCAAGGTGAATTACATAAGGGAAATTTTATTCACAGTCATCTTTTTACTCTTTGCAGTCATAACTAAAATAAATTTAATAATTATTCTTTACAACCACTATTATTACTCTTCTGCAACTACTTGCATTCCAAAATTACCCTCTCCCACATATCTCATACATCGCACACAGCCACAACCCACACACACTCGCCGTCCCCTTCTTTACTGTCGTCGTCGTCTTTGCTCTGCGCCTGGCCTGCTTTTGTTTGTCGTCGGAGTTATCTCATCTCTCCAAGTTTACAAGCAATTTTTGAATTCTAATTTGTTTCGAAGTTTTCAATGCGACGGTCGAAATGAGAGAGTCCACAACTGAGCAAGGGGGTTCGAAGGGCGAAGGTGATGGCCGCCTAGGTTCGGAGGTGGCAGAGTCCTCTGAACCCCAAAGTTTGGAGGCCGTGAACCTCGGGTTCGATGGGTCTGAACCCTAGTTCGGTGGCCTTTCGACATGATGGGTCCAAACCCCGGTTCGATGGTTGTGGCGGAGCCTATGGGCGGCAGTTCGGTGGCGGAGACGGCCTAATTGCGTGGATGACACCCACACCCATTTTACCCATTCAAAAACTAAATTGGAACCTTTGATGCTTCAAATTTAATTGGACAACGCCTCCAACAAAATACATCCTCCCAGAAATTCAAATACCATTCAACCAAATATCAAAAAGCTCAAAAACTCATATATAAGAATTTGTTGTGACTGACTGAGGCAAGCTAAAATCAAAGTATTATAAGTTTCTGGAGGCAAACTGACAGGCATTCTCTAATACAATGATGGAATTTTATATATATATATATATAATGCAAGCAAGATTCGAAATAAGTGTATTCAGTTCAACTAAAAGCCCATGAATATATAAGATGTACCATGCCAAAGAAATGAAAATTGGCTAATTTAAAGATAACAATATGCAATTCCCAAGTAATAGCTTAACTGAGTGGACTTAGTTTTAAGCAAAATAACTCGCACTTCTTTTCTGTCATTCGTCCACCTGAAATAGAAAACAAAGATTATGTTAAAAACACCTGAAGAGACACCACCCACTTATCAAGATAGTACAAATGACTGGAAAACTACTGAGGAGAATATATAATATAGACAGCGAAAGTTTACTACTTAGGCTTAATTTGGCTAGGTTTTTTTTTAACAACGTTTAAGCTGGGTAGTGTTTAAATTGTGTAATAGCGTTTAATCTGGGTAGCGGTTAAGCTGATAACGTGTTTGGATAAATATGTTTTTAAGCTATTAGTGTAAAGTTATGTGTTTGATTTGTAAAATCTGATAAACTGTTAGAACTTGACAAAAAAACTAAAATAGACATGATATTGAATAATGCAAATAAAATTCAAAAAATACAATTTAAAAAAAAAATTAAATATATATTATTACATATGTTATATCAAACTAAATATATATTATTACATATTATATATATATACACATATATACACAGTGAAGAAGAAGGCCGGCAATGGAGAAGCAGATGGGCGACAGCACAGGAGGCGATGCGACGACGCTGGTCGGCTTGCGGTGGAAAATCTGGAAGCAGAGGCGACGATGGAGGTAACGGGACTGAGGCAACTTGCGGTGGCCGAATTGGGCTTGCGATGGCGGTGAAGGAGCCGGCTTGCAGCGGCCGATCTGAGCGATGGCGACTATAGGAGGAGCTGGAGGCGATGGCGACGGGAAACAGTGGCGGTGTGGGAAATTCGTTGCTGAGGGTTGAAGAAGAAGGATATGGGTTGAAATTTGATGATTTGGTTGAGGATAGATTGGTAATTTCCATGGTCAACGCAGTTTTTTCTCTACCAGCGATTTGCAAAAGCTGAATGGGAGGAGTTTTTGAAAAAGCTATTCAAATAGCATTTAAACTATAAAGCGTTTAAGCTATTTAGGTTTACCAAACACTTAATTTAAAAAGTTGGACAGTAGAAAAGCTATACTAATAGCTTATAAGCGGTCAAACCGCTTTGCCAAACGGACCCTTACAGTTGAGATATCCAAGCATAAATAATTATGAGCAAATTGGAAATGGTATGACAATCATAACTTATTGTCTGGTGTGGGTCATCGCCTGGTCCAGTCACGTGGCCACCAAGAGCTCGATCCACTATCTGAAAAGTCATTACCATCTGAAGAGGCATTATCCTTATCTCTCGAAGCAGACTCAGAGGCCCCTGAACCCCAGATTTCGGGGCCTTCAATGCGCCCCGAACCGTAGTCTTCGGGGGCCATTATAAGGCGCCCGAACCCTGGAGTTCGGGAACCCCAGGTTCGGGGGGCATGAAGCTCGGCGGCCATGGCTGCCCTCATGGCCGCTGCTTTCTTCCTATATATATGTGTGTGCATATATATATATATATGTATGTGTATATATACATATATTTATGTTTGTGTATGTGGTATATATGTGACTGTTAATGTATATATGCATGTATATATATGTGTGTGTGTGTTTGTGTATGCTTGTGTGTTATTCTACTGTTATAATTTTATGTTATATTTTTATCTATTTTTTCATTTTCGACTGCACTGGATTTGGTATTTTTTGTTGTATTGTCTTCGTTATGAATAGGTGAGTGGCGGATAATTGATTGAGGGAGAAAGTGAGTGTGAGGGTAAAAATGAGTTTTCAAAAGAGAGTATTTTAGGTATATTAAAATATGGCTACGAAGAGTAAAAACGTGACTGCGAATAGAATTTCCTAATTACAGAATCATTTACGGGGCAATGAAATACCCATTTTGCCCATGCAAAATGACTCAAATCAAAAGACCCAATACCATCTCTCTCCCTCTATCTCTCTCTCGCTCTCGCTCTACCTCTCACACCATCAACCCCAGCGGCAAGGTGAGAAGAGGCGGCAAAGGCGAGGCAGTAGAGGTTGCAGCAGCGAGGCGAAGATGAGAGTAGGCGAGGTGGCTAAGGTGAAGAACGACGGCGGGTGGTCGATTGCAGCGGCAAGGGAAAGAGGGAGAGAGGGAGAAAGGGATGAACAAATATCGCGATATATCACCCTATAAAGCATTCTATAAAAATGCTTCTATACAAATAACATTTTCCTTATTAGGTAGTATTTGAAACCATGGGCACGTTGTGGACAACGTCATTTCATGGTTAAATTATAAAAATACTCATTAAATTTTATAATAAAATATAAAAAAATTATTAAATTTCAATTTTAAATATAATTTCATAATTATCATTAATTACTTTTAAAAGAAGTTAACTAAATGCTGACGTAACTAACGACGTGAACCTATATATAATATTAAAATGTCATGTCATTTAAGCTCTACTTGAAAATTAAACTCGACCCAAGAATTAAATCTAACTGAAGAATTAAATGATCACTAAATTTTAAACTAAAATATAGAAAGGTCATTAAACTTTGTAATAAAGTACAAAAAAAGTCAACATTACATTAAAATATAAAAATGTCACTTATCTTTTTATGACATGACATTTAATATTATATATGGATCCACATTTTTAGTCATTATTAGTATTTTGTTAGTTTCTTTTAATAGCAATTGATGTTAATTATAAAATTATATATAAAATTAAAGTTCAGTAATCATAAATTTTAAACTCTAAAAATTCAATAATTTATTTATATTTTAATAAAAAATAAATAATTTTTTATTATAAATTAAAATTTAATCACTTCTGTATATTTTTGTGTAGTTATTCTCACAATTTGCTATTAGGCATAGGTCAACTGGTAAATGAAGAATTGTTTGGGTGTTGCTCTTTGAGCCCTCGGGCTCCGTATTCGAGCTCTGGTTAAGAGAAAAAACTCAGCAGTTAGAGGCCATCATGAAAATTAAAAAAATGCCAGATTGCCCTCACGTCAATAGAGAAAGGCTAGGGATATAAATTAATTGTTGGGTTTTTTGATTTACATCTCTCGCTAGGAATTGTAAGGTCGAACAATAGGGATATTTGTGATGGTGCGTTATAGAAAAGAAAAGAAAAGAAGAGAGAGGGTCATTCTGTTTATGATTGGAAGCGGTACGTCGTGGGCATGGTTTCCAGTTACAAAGACCGCTGTGAGTGTCACACCCAGAGGGTGCTTGTATATGGAAGATGTTCATTTATGTTTTTTAAAATTATTTTGGGATTGAATTTGATCTGAAATGTATTAAATTATGTGTTTAATAATAATATTATAATTCTCTCATAATTTAATCAAGGTAAGTTTAGGGGATCAAACTAAACTTCGTAAATTTGGTGAAGTCATGTGTTCATATTATTAGTTATGTAATTATATATATACTTATACATCATTTTCAATTATTTAAAATTACAACTCAATTCAATTTAAAATATTTAATAAATATTTTTTTATAATTTAACCCACTTCACCCTTCATTACAAGTGATTTAATCCAAAACTATTATGAGTCATTTTAGTAATTTATTTTTTTAATTTGTATAGCATTACCTTATATTGTTTTTTCTACAAATGAAAATTTTCATTGCATAGAAATAAAAAGAATTAACATAGAACAAGCTAAGATATACCCTGAACAAAATATGCAAACTAAAGCAAACAATTAGCAAAAAGCAAACATCACCATAAGAGAAGCAACAAAAAACAACAAAATAACTATACAGAAAATCTAAAGAGCTAATTATCCTACAAATTCAACCTAATACTTCTTCTTCACTGACATTCCCTTTTGCGTTGGGACTTTGATTTGGGGTGGTGGGGAAGAATCCATAGAATTCAAGCAAGATAAATCATGGGAGTCGTTCATCGAAGCTTCTAAATCATTATCCCCAGAATGAAAATATTGGGGATATGAACCACTTAGAGAACATAACTTGTTGGCCACTAGAATATCATTAATCACCATACCTTGGAGATCATTAGAATTCAATAACTAGGCTTAGGTGGAACACCTTGCTTGACCATGGGAAGGCCTCTCAAACAACTATTCAACTGGGGAGACTTATTTCGAGCATTCAATTCTAGAGGAATAGGAACTGGAGATAAACCACTATTCATTGGCCTCTGTCCAATCAGATAGCAAGGGACACAACTTGCTTAGGGACATAAACATGTTTAACTTTCTTCAGGTAATTCACTAAAGAGTGACCAAAGACTTCACATTGCTTGCAAACGGACTAAAGCCATTGGTATTTAACTAGAAGTTTGGTGATTTTCAGTTTGTCGATAAAAACATCAACTCCTTGAACTAACTCAATATGACCTGGAAAAGAGGAGGTGATGTGAAACTCAATACAAAATTTGGCATAACCTAATCACAATCAATCTTCAATAATCACATCTGCATGTATGGGTTGGCTAAAGGCACTAGCAATGATAGATAAACCACTGCTAGTTCAACCTTCTAAAGGAATGTCATAAATTTTCACCCAATGGGGAATAGATGAATGAAACTCTTGAGTAAGAAGCATAGTCTATTCCCAAGCCTTAAGAAAAAGAGGGGGAGCCAACAAATTGCCAAGGCTCAACTTCAAATATATTCACCATCTAATCATGGGTCTCAAACCGGAAAGAATAAAAGCCCGAATGATTGCACAAAACCTCTTTAAGGCCATGTTTCCAAATTATCTTAGCAAGGTATTGAACAATAGGAAAAAGAAGAGACTTTTTGGTTAAATAGCCTACTAAAGTATTTAAAGGATAACATGTATGCCAGTAGGGTAAAATAAAAAGAATTTACATGCATCAAATACACACAGCGAAAGTAATAACTACACACCATACACAGCTTGAATATTTAATCAATATGTTATTCCATCACATGAAATACAATAAATGCATATATGAGGTTTGATGTCAGGTTAGGGTACAGAAATGATTTATTTATTGAGACTAAATTCCAACTCAAGTTGTGGTGGCCCTAGATTGTTCACACCTAACGTGCTATCCGATATCATTCTAGTTATCTCTTTATGTGCTAGACCAGAGGCTACATGTATCACCAGCACCCGCGTCTCAATTTCTCATGTGACAATCATGTAGATGTAATTTTCAATGAAAGCAAAAGAAGATGAATAAAGCAAAAATTACAAAGAAAGTTCGCAGTCAAAAGCCTGGTAATTTCTTCTTATATACATCCATCTAATTCACATGTTGCCTTACCCTTCAACCCTCTCAAATTGTTACTATGTGTAACGAAATTGCAAAACTGAAGTGGTGGCTAAAAATAGACTGCTATGGCAATCGACTTCCACCAAGAAAGAGTCAACTCTCCTATTCTAGCAACTCACCATTTAACCCACTGTTCATCGAGACACATTGGACACATAATGTCAATACCAAACACGACACTATATGGTGTGTGATTTTCTAGATTCAGGTTGATTATCTGTCAACTTGCTTATAAAATTCTGACGATCGGTAGGCCTAAAGGACAAAACCAATTAAACCCAAAGAAAAGAAGAAAAACACAAAACAAAAAGTGGAATACAGCAGCACACAGACGAATGAACACAAATGTTTACGTGTTTGGATCCTAAAAAGAATCTTACTCACGACAAAGGTTTTCCCTTAGTCAATCCCCTAGATAATGAATCACAAAGATTACAGAGAAAATCTCTTAAGAAGCACTCCAAGAATTAACAAAAATACAAGCTCAATTTCCCGAGTATACCCAGCACTCTTAATTCTCTTGATCTTCTCTCAAAAACCCAGTGATACACATATTTAGAGAGTAAGAAATCAAAATAACTTCTTGGTTTCATCCTTATGCACTATGCTTCTATTTATAAAGCCTTTGATAGTTACAAGGTTAAAAATAGAATAGGATAGGAAAAATAATTTGGAATTAACCGTTGGAGCTGTAGTTTCCCAAGACCAAAACTGACTTATAATAGACTCAATTTTAAGTCATAAACCTAACAATTCACTATCCAATAGCAATCAAATAGCACCAAAACCTATTTTTGCACTAGCCAATACCTTGACCCATTATTAGAATCTCGACATATCTAGGTGATGATCCAAGAGTTCATAAGAAGCACCTAGTAGCGGTTCAGGATAATATAGATGGTAGTGAATTCTCACTTTAAATGAATTTATTATAGTTAGCGATTACCGTTTGCTATAATCCTTCCATTACTTAATGTCCCTACTGAGCAAGACTCATAGAGTGATAAACTCATAAATTCAGTAACTATGTGTCTAATATTATTATAGTGACTAGATGACACATCAGGAAACATATTTCCTGATATTCAATCTGTCATGCCTAGGGATTATCCCATCACACTAACAATAGACCACATAAGATATTCACCCTATTAATGACGACAAAGGCAACAAATCTTGTCCCCAACACCTATCTCCATATACTAGTAATACGGAACCACATAGATGCACTTCTCCACCTTGCAATTAGATGGTTCAGTCCATTAGCAAATCTTGCATACCAATACATAAGACAACCGTGTCAATTCAAGTCCAAAGATCATCTACACCATTGCAACTTGACAACATGACCAATATCCACTATGTCATGTGGTCAGTCATCAACATCACATTTAGTGCGTTGTTCTCCAACAACCATCCATGAGTTTACTAGAGACATCCTCATGTCATATGGTATGTGACACACGATCCCTTACCATCAATAACTCGTACTGATCAATGGTAGTAAACTACGTGCTAGTCTATTCTCGACTAATCGGAGTCCCCATCCGTAGAATCTAAGGATTAGGAATCTTTTAAGAAGTACTATTACCAGATAATCATGGCACACAGTCTCAACATCTTGAGAATAAGATTCTCAAATAGAAGATCTAGGGAATTGTTCATATAAGAACTGAAGAGTTATGAATGAAGATAAACTTGTCTTTTATTGATATATACAAAGATACAATAAATGTATTAATTACAAACCCTCCAGACGTTATTCAAATCTAGTATTAGGGCATACCACTAACAGTATTATATAACCTAATATTGTTTACTTTCCTCAAGAGTGGCAAAAGGAAATTGAATTCTAAGAATTCTAGTACCACTTGATGAAGAATGATCATATCGAAGCTTGGCTAGAATCCGAAGTCGCGAAGAGGCCACTACATCAGGATTATTAGAGTGTAAACCTAAGTTACTCAAGTAATCATGAGTCTTACTCGAGAAAAATTAAGGTTACCTATGTTACCCACCTAATGCGCCTACCACTAAAAATTTCAAAAATCCTCTAAAATTCCCACTTGAGATGGAAACAAACCAGCCATTAGATGTGGCTGTTAAAGCCGAGAGGCATAATCTTTATTGCTTGCATTAAAGGCCACATTTAATGAGGCATTATGATCGGCTACAAGAGGTGGAAAATCATCCTATCCAATTACCCCTTGAACAGCTTTGTGGAACAACCCTATGCGAAAGTGATAAGACCTAAAGTTCCATCACCTTTGGTAGAGGCCTCATTTAATGAACTTTGGCCATGACAACATGCAGACCCCATTGCATTAATAGCCATCAACAATGAACCCTACTGCCTGTTGTTAACGAGAACTCCTGATTGTTGCTGCTTGGAGATAAGGCATTAAATGACTCATTTGATGGTTGATTGACAATAATCTCAGTAAGTCCCACCACAGTAATGACCTCCATAGCTTCATTGTGGCCGACGATGGTCCTCGAAAAATGGGAACCTTCTACCACTGTGCCCACCACTTTTGACCACGACCTCGATTTAATGACAGCCTTATCACCACCTCATAAGTCAACTATCACATCTGACAACAACCGTAGATAGCTCACAAAACCATCAACGCCTTCAATGCTTACACGGTGCTCCACCATCAGATGAACCAACACCTGTTGAGCCTCCGATGCCACTACAAAGCCTTTATCGTGATCTAACTCCGAACCCACCCTATCTAACCATGACTAACAATTACTTAAAGACCCATCATTGCCTTCAACACTGTCTACAATCGCCACCAATGAGTGAATCTCCTTTTACTCAGAATTAGCATCCAAACCACCGACCTCGCCTTGCATTAAGGAGGACCTACAGGCCAGCTGCTACTCCAACAATGTCTGAGGCATAGGGAGAGCAATGTGATCGGGCATGGCTTAAAGGCTCTAGTTATCGATATCTTCCATTTGATTTTCATCCACTACTTACCGCATCGATAACTGTACCTACAGCTACATATCTTGAATCTCCAAATCCACTATCGCAACAACATTTTCTGAAGAAACAACCATCAAAGGAACTTCATTGTGGACCTCACCTCCACTTGCGCCAAACACAAAATGGCCTAACAATCTTGGAGCAAATGTAGGTGGAGGAGCACGAGCATGACTAGGACCTTGACTAAAGCTACAACTGTTAGTGTTGTGTGTCTTGATGCTAGATTTGAATGACATTTAGAGGGCTTGTTTTAATGCATTAATTGTGTTTTTGTATAAATCTATAAAAGACAATATTTTCTTCATTCATATTTTCTCTAATCAATTATATGAATGAGTCTTTGGATCTTCTGTGTGAATCTTATTCTCAAGGTGTTGAAACTGTGTAATAAGATTATTTGGTAACAGAATATCTTAAACTATTCTTAGTCCTTAGATTCTTTGGATGAGGACTCCGATTAATCGAGTATGGACTAGCACAGGGGTTGCTATCTCATTCAGTATAAGGATACTGATGGGATGATGGTGTGTCACGCACTATATGACATGAGATGTCATTAGTAAACATGTGGGTGGTCGTTGGGGAACGATCAACCGAATGTGACGCCGATGACTTACCACATGGCATGGTAGATAATGGTCATATCATTAGGTTGCGATGATGTGTTGATCCTTAGACTTGAAATGATATGATTGTTTTATGTATTAGTATGTGAGATTTTCTAATGAGTCGAACCATCCAATTGGGAGATGGGAATGTTCATCTATGTGATTCCGTATTGCTGGTATATGGAGATAGGTCTTGGGAATAAGATTTGTCGCCCTTGTCGGTATTTGATGGAGTGAACGTCTTATGTGATCTACTATTGATGTGACAAGACAATCCCTGGCTAGGGCATATTGAAAGTTAGGAAAGGTGTTTCCTGAGGTGTTATCAAGTTACATTAATAAGGTTTGACACATAGTTACCGAGTTTGTAAGTTTGTCACTCCATGGCTCTCGCTCAGTCAAGACGTTAGGTGATGGAAGGATTATAACTATAATAAGTTCACTTAAAGTAAGACTTCACTGCCACCTATACTGTCTTGAACCGCTGCTAAGCGCTATTCAAGAATTCTTGGAACGTTTTCGGGATTTGGAGAAATTTCGGTGATGGGTCAAAGGGTTTACCAATATCGGAAAGGGTTTCGGTATTATTTGATTGTTGCCGAGTAGTGAATCTAGAAAGTCACACACCATATAGTGTTGTGTTTGGTATCGACATCGTGTGCTCAAAATGTCTCTAAAATTGATTGGTAAAAAGTTAACCATTGACTCCCTTGCCAATAGTGTATAGTGCATAATATGAAATCAATTAAAGATTG
The DNA here is from genome assembly GCF_014633365.1 of Diospyros lotus. Taxonomy (NCBI): domain Eukaryota; kingdom Viridiplantae; phylum Streptophyta; class Magnoliopsida; order Ericales; family Ebenaceae; genus Diospyros; species Diospyros lotus. Next base: position 25,413,269 of record NC_068352.1, read on the forward strand.
CATAGTGAAAGGCGGCGCCAAAATTTGCATTGTGCATAGTAAAATTATATAGTAATCTTTAAATTATTGCATGCAATAATTGAGGGGAAGGGGAAGGAAGGAAAAGGGATAGGGGATTTTATAAAATGGTAGAGGCAGAGCCTCTGCCTCTGTCTGTCTCTCTCTCTCTCTCGTTTCTACTTTCACTTCTTTTTCTTCTTCCTCTAAAATATCAACAAAAATATACGTGTAATAGTTACACTTATAGATACAGGCACAAGTGATATGTAGATCCTCTGTGTCTAGCACAAGAAGAGGTTATTGGAATGATACCTTATTGCATACTAAGTGTGGACAGACTAGAACCACCAAATTGTGAGGTGGACACGGTCTCAGTACAAAAATAGTTTATGTACCCCAACCTTACAACGAACATCAGGCATGTAATTTATTTATATAGTCAATTGTTATATATGCGTGTTGCTTAAATACTCAAGCTGTGTATGTCATGTATGTTATATTCCGTTGCATGTATCTGATGTACGACAAAAATTTTATTTTTGCATGTACCGTCGTACTAGTGATTCCTTTCAGCGACAAACAACCTTAACCTTTCTAACCCCTAACTTGTTGCCTGAACTCGAATAGCCCAAACCCCCAAGGACTTTCCTAACACCTCCACCACTACCAAGGAGAGCTTGAACATTGTGAGTGTCACTTTCAGTTAGGGATTGAGTTGGTGATGAGAGTTAACGCTGCATGGAGATTAGAGATTATCCTTATGTCTCCTAGAGAAGGTAGAGAGAAGGGAGAACATTTTGGAAAAAACTTAATAAGCATTATTACCTTATAAAATTTAGTAGGCAATCTTAATGTTTCTCTTTGTGTTTTGAAATTATATTGACAATTTCTTCGTTATCAAAGATAAAACTAATTGTCACATTAATCTTTTGATAAAATTCTTAAACAATTGAAGTACTTAATATAGTTTTAAGGCCGAAAAAACTAATATGTCCTAAACTTTGAGTTAATTTTCAATTTGATCCAGTTTTAACCTTTGCTTCAATTTAGTCATCGAATTTTCACTTTTGTTTCAATTTTATCCTCAATTAGTGCGACTGATATGGCATGTTGATGTGACTATGCGATTTAGGTGGCATGCTAATGTATCTAATAATTGACATACCAGGAAAACGACGTCATTTTGCTTGCTTTTGCTGCAAACCATAAGTCAAAACGACATCATTTTAGTAAAATTAATAATCAAATACACAAAATAATCAGATGCATAAACACAAAATCAATAATCAAATACAAAAAATAATCAAATACACACATACATAAAATCAATAATCAATGGCTGAAAGCTTATACTACTGCTTCAATGGCTAACCAAGGGTTGGGATCTTTAGGTGATTGAAGATGAGAGGCAGCGAGCAGTTGACAAGAACAGAAGCAACTGATTGGTGAAGATGACGTGGCCAGCAAGAACGTTGTCGACCAACCAAATAGAAGAAGAAATAGACCAAAAATAACAAGGGATTGTGGAGAGAGAGGCCTCAGTGGCAAAGAATAGATGGGTGAGGCACTCGAAGACAACCATCTAGTGGATGAACAAAGAAATGAGTGAGGCATTGGTGAGGGCAGTGGTCCTGAGACGACCATTTTTTTTTACGGGCTAGTTAAATAGAGAGATGGGTTTGGAAGAGGTGAATCAATGAGGGGGGGATCTGTTGCCTTTGATTGAGGGGGCCTTTGCAAACGTTCGATGACCACAAATCAACATTTCATCTACGCTGGCTACTATGCTCCAATCGTCTTCTTCATCATGTTCCCTATAACGCGACCTCCGACAACACCCAGATCCGTCGCCACTGATCGACGTCCTCCTCTTGTTCGCGATCGCCAATCGACCTGCTCACCATTATCATCGATCTTTCTCACCATCGGCATTGCTTCTAGCTTCCTTGTCACCGTCCATTGCTACCTCTGTCCACCATTGAAGCAACCATTCCAAGCACACCCAAATTTGGCCCAAATCCAACCTAGCTCGACCCAATTTACCCATAGGTCTGACCTAGAGCTTCCTCAATTTACCCGTTTTGCTGACGTGTTCAATAATGGATACGTTAGCATGTCACATTAGTTACCACGTAAGATGGGACACAGTTGTTAAATCGAGAATTAAATTAAAACAAAAGTGAAAGTTCGATAACTAAATTAAAATAAAAATCAAAACTAAATAAAATTAAAAATTAATCTTAAATTCAAGATGTATTAATCTATTTGTCTTAACATTAAAATATGAAGGGAAATTCTATCTGTAACCCACAAAATTGCTCTTCACAGCCCACAGCTCACCAAATTCTTCACTCATTTTAAAATTTCTATTTTACCCCCACAGCCCACTATCGCTTCCGACCACCCCCAACCATTGCCTCACCTCTCTCTTTCTCTCTCGCACTATATACACACATACACACACAAACACATACACATATATATACACAGGCAGCAGCCATGGCCGCCGACTCACACACACACACACACAATCTCTTTCTTTCTCTCTCTGTGTGTGTGTGTGTGCAATTAATGGCCTTAAGGTGGGTCGGCACTGCCATTGCCAAGGTGGAAACCCCCAAGCCCCACGATTTGGTGGTTCCCCCCCTCGGGTGGGTCGACCATTGCGACCCACCTTGGCAATGGCAGTGGGTCGACTGCCATCGCTAACCCACATCACAGCTGTTGCAGAGAGAGTGTGTGTGTGTGTAGATCGGCCGCCATGACCGACCCAGTAATGGTGGTGGGTTGACAGCCATGGCTAATCATGACAACAATGGCGGTGGATCGCTATTGCATGGCTGAACCACATACACAGATATATATATATACACACACACAAACACACATATATATATACACACACCTATATATATATATACACACACATGTGTGGGTCGGCTAGTAATGGTATGTATATATATATATATGTATATGTTTGTGTAAATATGGTCTGGGAGAGAAAAAGAGATGTGAGGCAGCGACTGTTGATCAAGGGTGCTTGAAGAAGAGAGTAAGTTGTGGGGCACAAAATAAATATTTTAAAATTATTAAAAAATTTAATACAAGTATAAACTCTTAGAGCATCTTCAATGGAGAGTGGCATATGGGGTGCCATTTCCATAACCACCAAAATGACACCTTAGATTAAAAATTAACTACTCCAATGGGGGTGGGATATGAGGTTGTAAAATGACAACAACTCTCTTGAGGTGCCATTTTTGCAATCTCTAGAGAGAGATTAAAAATTAACCACTCTAATTGGTCTATTTCAACTTTTATTATAAAATATTAATTATTTGAATTTAAAATATTAATGATATCATTATTTTAGCACTTGTCATTGGAGTAGATTTATTTTTTAAAAGTACTATAATACTATTTAAAGTTATAAATAGATAATTTAGCACTATAAAACGACATATGCTCTCAAGAGCATTTTTATTCGAATCATCAAGGTAGTACGTTCGCATTTAAGGACTAGTAGGACACTGAGGCAGCTTTGCAGGTGTCGTCCTTGCTTTTCCAAAATTGAAAAGGTTCAAATTTTAATTGGAATGGTGGGGACCAACCGACGCACGTTTGAAGCATTTGTATTCCAATTCCAAGGCAACGATACGTCCGACACCAAATGAATACAGCTGACACAGGGCAGCTGCGTATCTGTGCATCTGCCATTGAATTCCCAGTTAATTCACACGTGGAATAAACCTCGACCTCAACTAATTAAGGCAAAATAGAATTCACCCAAAAATCAGAGAATTTGACGAAACCTTGTAACCGAAATCAGATTTTTGAGGATTAAGGCCTCGTCCCACTGAAGCCTCTATTTGTGTGGTCATCTTCGTTCGTTCTTCAGTGTTTGTGTATAATGCATAGATGGAAATAGATAGCCCTATACCTTAGCAAAATGTATGTACATATATATATATTGGCTGAATACATACTAAAAAATTATCAAAGACATAGCAAAAGCAATATATTGAAATGGTGGTTCATTTCTTACACATTCATCGTTAAATATGTGATTTTAAAGTTATGGTTTTGTGTGTGTTTGTGTGTTTCTCACTATATATGTACATATGTAGAATAGTAGAAGAATCCTAAAACTCAAATTTTAAAATTATATATGTTTATATGTAGAAGAGTCCTAAAACTCAAAGATTATGATGACTTTGTGAGAAACCTAAGGGCCTGTTCTCTTTCCCGTTTTCGGGCCATTTTCTGTTTTTAGTTTTTGAAAACATTGAAAATGCGTTCTCTTTGTCATTTTTCAAAACGCGTTTTCAAAAACAACTAAAAATTTTGTTAAGGAAACTCAAAACAACAATTTTGTTGTTTTGAGCGTTTTAAGTGAAAATACACTGAAAACACAAAACAATTTGAAAACGAGAAAAACAGCCCCCCAACCCCCCCCCGCGCCCCGCGGGCACACGCAGAACCACTCCCCCCTCTCTCTCTCTCCCTCTCTCCCCCCATCTTCTCTCTGTTCTTGCTCTCCTCTTCTGGCCATCGACAGCCATAGCCACCGCCGTCACCGTTGACCTTCAACTCCTCCGCCACCGCGACCAGCGCCCCTCAACGCCACCGCGACCAGTACCACAACCACCGTCATCGACCTTCAACCCCACAGCCACCACTGCGACCAGCACCCCCCCTCCGCCACCGCGATCAGACCCCCCCCCCCCACCGCCATCGCAACCAGCCTCCCATCGCCACCGTGACAGTACCGCGACCAGCCCCCCATCGACACCGCGACAGTACCGCGACCAGCACCCCTCACTACCATAGCCACCGCGACCACCTGTCGCAGCCACCTCGACCACCCACCGCCCCCTCCCCCCCCCCCCCCCACACAGAAAACCCTAGAACGAAGAAAATGAGATGGGTTGCGGCTGATTTGATTTTTTGTTATGTTATTTAAATTTTTTATTTTATTTATTTATTAAACTGAATATGTGATATATTTTATTTGTATTAATTTTTTTAAATAATATTTCTAAGGTTGTTGATTTTTTTTTTTTTTATAGTTTAAAATTTTTGAATCAAATTTATAATTTGTTAAATAAAATATCATAATAACAAAAAAAAACCATTTTTAAAATTTCAAAGCAAACGCGTTTTCTAGTTTCTTATTTTGAGAAATAATTTTTCAGAATGACAAAAAGAACACATTTTTAAAAATTTCAAAACAGACACTCAAAACACAAAACTCAAAATGAATTCAAAACTCAAAACACAAAACTCAAACACAAATAGAACACCACCTAATACTTTCCACATTTGCTTCCCGCGTTCATATTTTATATCTATATATATTTAAAACTCTAAAATATTTTTAAATTATTTGAAAATTTTATTTGACCAAGTAAATAAATCAAATATTTAAATATTATTAAAATTAATTAATAAGGAACGGAACCTCCCTCGTGTGCCCCTTTTCACCAAAGGAGGTGGCTCCCACTGGTTCCCCTTTGACTCCTTTTGTTTTTCTTCTTTCTATATTGTGTGTATATAAATATATTTTACAAGAAAAAAAATAAAAAATAAAATAAATAAGAAATCCCTCAAGTTAATTGACTTCTTTATGAAGAGAAGAAAAGAAAGCATAAGAAATGAGAAGAAATAAAAAAAAGAATAGAGAAAAAAGAAAAAATAGTAGAAAACTAATAAAAGCAAAAAACAAACTCAAATCAAGGTGATCAAAGAGAGGTAGAAAAGATAGGAAAAGTGAGCAATATATATCTTCTCAAAGAGACTTCAAGGTGAGTTTCTTCCACCCACAATCTCTCATTTCATATTTTTTTTATATTATATGAAAAATTAATTTTAAAAATGTACTTTCTTTGATTTTTTATTTATATCCATTATCATGCATAGGCATACTATTTTTTCTTTAAGCCATTTAGGATTGATCAGAGAACGTGATTGGAGACATTCCAAGAGATGCTTAGGGTGGTGGTGGAAAAATCTCTTATGGAAACATAACAACAAAGTCACAAAATGGTATCGTGAATTAGTAACTTGCATTTTCTTTCATAAATACATTTTATATAAATATTTTATCTTTTAAGGTTCTTCACATAAAATGTTTATCTTTTAACTTGATTTTATCCCTTTGAAATATTTAAATGTTCTAGGCGAGACGACTGGTTCGAGAAAAAAATGAACTTCTTGAAACATAGGTTTGGAAGGTTCGTTATTTTTGTGACATGTTATGTTTTGTAGATATTATATGTATTTTTACGTGACTCACTAATTATGTATAGGTTTTGATTTTGATGGTATCAAGTATATCAAACAATTCAAAAAGTTCTTGTAGGAACTAAGTTTTTATTTAAAACATATTTTTTTTATTTTGGTGAAAATAGATGATTTTTATGTTCATATCTTAAATTTATTTTTGTAACATCTCAAAATATTTTTAAAATATTTGAAGACTTGAGAAAATAATTTTGAATTAAATTTTTAAAAATTATTCGGCCAAGTGAGCATATCAAATGGTTTAAATATATGTATATATATATATATATAAACAATACGTACAAGGAATTATGTGTGTATATATATATTACACACACATACATATCTGGCAGGCACATGGGAAATGAGGTTTTATTTCCATGAAAAAGGATGTCCCACCTAATAGAAAAGTAGTGAACACTATTGCTACACGTTTGCTCTCTGTGTGGGGATGCCTTGGACCAGTGTACATGAGATTTGCGGTCCTGAGGCGAAATAGGAAAATAGATCTCCAATTGTAAAGTATATTTAAATTTTATTTTTTTATAATAAAATATATTAAAAATAAATATTATACCATATCAAAGAATAAAATTAATTTTTTTTAAATTATCAATTAAAAATTACTCTTCTTTCCTCTATTTTCTTTTTCTGTTTTGAGCTCAGACATATATTTAGGAGGCATGATTTGTGACTATTGCTTAAACCTAATAAAAGCTAAAAGAAAAAAAATATTATAACAATACACGACACATTTAAGAAATAATAATGTTAAACTTAATTTTTATATCTAGATTTGTAAAAATAATAAGAAAAATAAAATCAACAAGACACTCTAGTTCTAACTTCTAGAAAACAATTGTTATGTATATTATATAAACGAAATGAAATAGCAACATCAATAAAATTAAATTTGCTTTTGCTAGATTCAACCAACATCAATAAAATAGACATAGGCAAGCTATCCAAATCTCTGAATACATCATAAACGAAACGAAATGAAGAGCAACTAACCACTGAAAGTTGAAGCAGATCTGGATTCTGTAGTTAAGAGCTTAAGAAAAGCAAATCTGAAAGACTAAATTTGATAAGCCAATCAGCAATCGAGAGGTAGCGAGCCACAAAGCAAGACGCAAGAGCGAGGCAGCGAGCCACCAGCCACGAGGGCGAGCCGACGACAATGAGGGAGAGCAAAGCGACATAGGGCAAGTTGGCAAGGGTGTGAAATTGCGACCGTGCAACGAAGCGACTGAGCAAGAAAAAGGCAGTGAGCAATGGACCGACAATCAACGGAGAGCGAGCGATAGAGCAGCGAGGGCGACGGAAGGAGTGACAGAGCAAGAGTCGAGAAAGGCAGGGCAGTGAAAGTGAGAGAATGAGAAAGGCTTTGGGCAAGGGTGAACCTTTGCAGAAGGGGAAAGGGAAAGGGTGTGGACTATGGGCGGCTGGGCCTAGCCAATAGGCCCTTACCAAAGAGAGAGGTGTCCAATTTATGAGCCCCTAAATACTCAAATTTTCATTGGCCCTGAGGCAACCGCCTCTTGGGCCTCATGAAAGGTTCGGTTCTACCTTGGGTCACCCCTCCTACACTAAGAGATTGCATTGGGCAACCTTCTTACACTACTGGGGATGGCTTAGGCCATTAACACTCTTCCTCTTTTTTCATTCTCACATGTATTTATAAGGATATTTTACAAAAAATAAAGGCTTTAAAAATAAAAAAAAAATTAATATTAATTGGTTTCTTTATGGAGAAGATAAGGATTCCTACAAATTGAGGTAGGGTCTCTCACTTGAGGCATTTGAATCAAATATAAGATAAGAAAGAAAATAGAGAAATTTGGAGAATAGAGAAGAGGGGAAGGAAGAGAAAAAATAGTGAATGGAAGAAGAAACTTGTTATCAAGTTGATTAATTTATTATTATAAAAAAAATAATTTAGGAATTTTTTGATTGTGGTTGATGATTTGATTATGATTTGTTTTCAATAATAAATCTAGGAGTTTTTTAAATAATTTATATATTATAATTTAATATATATATATATAACTTATTGAATTAACTTACAATTCAATAAGTTATCCTAGATTCAATAAGTTATTATAAAAAATAATTCAATAATTCCATTACGAGTCTTTTGAAGGTTTTCTAGATAAACATTTTATATTATGTTTGTGCATTAGTTAGGACTTCCCCATGAGAGGGGGAGGTCTCCGGAAGATCTTCTAGTCTCCTAGAGCCTTACTTATTAGCCTTTTTCTCATGACTATCATAAATCCTCTAGAAGAATCCAATTTACCAAAACTATCATTAGTCTAAGGAGATTGTTGACAATTTTCAAGATAGTTTCCTAGAGATATGCAAGAATTGTTGACAGTTTCTAAGAGAATTTTGACAATTTGAGCAATTTCGAGATGTTTTCCTCTTCGTAGACTTTGGTCTTTATCCTTTTTAAGCATTTAACTCTTATGGGTCTTGACTTATGACACATCAATTTCTGTCCACCCTTTTATTCGAGTTTTTTCGAAAGGAATAGTAAACTATGCCATGTACTACCCTATCAAGGTGTCTTCACTATCACTTCTATTTTTGGGTTACCTTCAATCATTCTCACGCTTTTTGCATTTTGATTGCAATCCATTCTCACGTTTTTGTGCTTTTGATGCTAAGTTGTCCCTTTATCATTTACGCGACTTTCTTGCGCTTCTAATGTTAGTTTTTATGCTTGCATTTTTCTTTTTTCTTGGGAGAAGATGTTATGTTTGCTCCCCAATCCCTTGTGTATGATGAGTTCAAGATCATTCTCGTGTTTTTGGTTTTTCTAGATTATTCTTACTCATTTTATTGCTTTTGATTCTAGGTTATCCTAAATCATTCTTATATTTTTGCGCTTTCGATTCTCAATCTGGTCTTACGCATTTTACACTTCTAATGCTAGTGTTTCCTCTATCATTCTCGTAATTTTTTATGTTTTTGATATTAGTTTTATCCTAGATTATTCTAATGCTTTCTACGTTTCTAATTCTGAATCATTTTCATGCTTTTTGCATTTTTTATTTTACATCATTCTTACATTTTCTACATTTCTGATTCCATATCATTGTCATGTTTTTTTTGTGTTTATAATACTAGTTTTGTTTATTTATCAAGGCTTTAATCTTTTTCATGCATTAATTGTCTCGTGAAACAAAATACACAAAAAGACACTGTAATAGGATAAAAGCCATTTTATTTGTATATTGAATGATAAATATAATAGCTAACTTTCTTAACCTAGTTTATGATACTTCCTTGCAACGTGTACAAGTGTTATGATTTCTTTTGAGAACTTTTTAGGCGTTCGAGCGATGAAAGATGATTTTTGAATCCCTCTTTCATTTAATCAATAAGAACCTTTGTTCTCTTTTTTTTTTTTTTTCTTGCCTTGTGTTATGTCCTTTGCCTCTAAGGTAATTCATCTATTTGTCTCTTCAAGCTTCTATGTCCAAGAATTCTCTCATCTCCCCTTTCCTAATCAAAGCCTCTATTTGATTCCTCAACTCACCACATTTGTTCATGGAGTGTCCAAGAGTGTCATGGAACTAACAGAAAGCATCTCTTTTCTTTCCTAGAGGTTTGTTAGTCTTCTTAGGGTATTTAATAGGTTTTAATCATTTGATGGCTATTAATATAACATATAAGGCTTTGTAAGCGAAGTGTAATTCTTGATTGGAGTTCTGAAGTACCATTAGGTTTTTTGGATTTTTCCTCTCTTCCATTCATCTCCTTATTAGGATCTTTTCCTTTTCGTTTTTATCTCTATCCTCTTGCTTGTTGACTATTAGCATTATCTTGTCCTATAATATGTACTCATTGGCCCATAAAAATAAATCAGCTACTGATGTTGATTGTTTTAAGAAAATTGATTCATGGAGAGATAATGATTATGTTCCTTAAAGCACTCCCTTAATTGTAACACTTATATGTAAATCTTGAATTTCTAATATAGCGTTTTTGAAATGGTCTACATTATTTCAAAGTATTTCTTTACTTCTTTGGGTAGTGTTTGTTAAAATGAGTAAGATAAGATTGTATCAAAATAAGATTGAAATACTTTCAAATCAAGATATGAAATGGTCAAGATAAGGCTAGGAAGTATTTCAATGTTTTTATCAAACTATTTTTTAAATTTTTTAAAATGCACTAAAGAATATATGCATTATTTTTTCTTATATGTAAGGTCCAAAATATGTTTATCTAGAGAAATGAGAGATAAGCATATCTAGAAAATGTCAGATAAGAAGTCTATGTGACTTTTTTTCTAATGATCGATAGATAAAAATTAACAAATACAATGGAAAGTATTTATTATAAAGTATTTTTATCTGAAATACTTCCCATATCATATTTTTTTCAATTTATACCTTGGTTAACAAACACTACATTGGTGAATATTAAGTAGTTATGTAGCATCCTTTTTCTAATGGCAATTAATGATGAATGCCTTAGTGATGTTTCTCCTTAATTTATCAAACGAAGAGATAGACCTTTATGTTAAGTTATTGAACCATGTACGAGCATGACCTGTTAAAGTTAAGGAGAAGTCTCAACACATAATAACATCTTCCCGTCATGTAACATCATTACAGACTTATAATTATGTATGTGGTCATGGGTGTATCCACTCATGAGTAAGAGTTTATCTAAGGCATTTTGACCTTAAGGGGAAGAGGTTTCTACATGATTTCCATGGTGATGGGAATTTTTCTTTTGTGTGGGTCTTCCTCTATAGTTATTAGTTTCCACTGTTCCAAGACTTGTTCAATTATAATTTTCATATCTCTAGCTTCCCAAGCAGTAAGATTAGACTGATTTGGTTGAGGACCAGGTGTGATTCCAGCTACGATACTTTTGACTTCAAGGGATTTTTCCCCAGGGGGTGGAACAATTCCTTCTTTCTGAATCAAAGTTACCCAGGGTTGATTCGATTAGTCTCACTAAATAGTCTCCACAAACTATCAATAGTTTATTAGAAATTGTTGACAATTTTTTAGGATACTCTTTTGGAGCTCTATTTCGCATGAGGTTGCCCGAAAATGTGCTCAGCCTTCTAAGAGAGTCTTCGAGAGACCTCTTTCCAAGGGAGTTATCTGAGTAGTTTCTCAAAAGACTCTTCCAATAACCACCTCTTGAAGTTATTCTCAAGTAGTCTCCAAGAGATGTGCTTGTTAGTGTGATGGTAATGCATAAGTTTGTAGAATGGGAAAAAGTTAAATATGCAGAAAAGCATTCCAAACAAAGATGAGCATCTCTCGGAGAGTTTTAGTGTTTTTCTCATGACATTTTTTTAAAGGTTTCATATTCTTTGGGAATGATAGTTTGAGGAGTTGTCTCTAAAGAATTGAGAGCCTTGGATGGAATAATTTCCCGAGATCTAGGATTAGAAGGGTTATCGACATCATGATCCTTCTTGCAATGGTGATTTCCCCTAGCTTGAGACCTTGTGTAAACCATTCTTAATTCTTTAGGCCTTTTGATTTGATTCCCATAGACGACACCAATTGTTGATATCTAAATACAATAATAGAATTTATATATCGAGAAGTTGTCTTCAAACTGATAGATTCCTCAAGGAAGAACACCGTTAGAAGGCATAGGATAGTTCTTGTGCGACCACTTTGATGCTTAAATTAGATTCTTGAGAATGCTTATAGAAGTTGTTGAACTCTTGAATCGGTATTAATAGCATACCTTTTTTAGAATGATAACTTTTCTATTTATAGGGGAACATAGGGGTTCAAGGATAAATATCTATAATATTTCAAGATCAACTAGGATTTATTCTTATGGATAAGGGTTATTCGTTACTACTACTTTTCAAATCATGTTCGTGCATTAGTTTGGACTTCCCCATGAAAGGGAAAGGTCTCCAGAAGATCTTCCAATCTCCTAGAGCCTTGCATGGGGTAAATCACATTAAAGGTCACAAAATTTTAGTGTCATTTTCAATTTGATCACTAAACTTCAATTGCTTGCAAAGTGATAACAAAACTTTAAAATATTTTGCAATGTAATCACTAAAGTGATTTTTTGATGGTTCTTAGTTGAAATTGCTGACGTGGCGATGATGTGGCAGTAACATAGCGATGATGTAGCCATTGCCACATTAGCAATTTTGATGAGAAATTATCAAAAAATCACTTTAGTGACCATATTGCAAAATATTTTAAAGATTTGTGATCACTTTGCAAAGAATTAAAGTTTAGTGATCAAATTACAAAAGACACTAAAATTTTGTGACCTTTAGTGTGATTTACCCGCCTTGCATGTTAGCTTTCTTCCTAGTATTATCATAAATTCTTTGGGAGAGTATAGTCTGCTAAAACTGTCAAGAGTTTTCGGGACAATCTTCTAGAGATTTTCAAGAATTGTCGTCAATTTGAGCAGTTCCAGGTTTTGAAGTGTTTTCCTTTTCTGTGGGCTTTGAACTTTATTTTTTTTGGGCCTTGACTTATGACACCTTCATAATTATTATATTTAATTAATCCAATACATTTATATATGAATCTATATAATAATAAATAAGAAATATTATATAATATATTACAATATAAACAAACGTATGGAATACCTCAATACTTTTTTATATATTATTATAATTATAAGATACTTATTATCTGATAGTTGAAATAGGAAAATAAATAGCAATAGCTAATTTCAAATAACCCTATACGTCACAATTGTTGGAATTCATAACCCCATCGCCTATTTATTGGAAAACATCAGACGGGCAATCATTTAAAAAATGTGATTCAAAAAGACATCGCACGTGAAAATGTTCGCGGTTAAGGTGAATTCGACCATTGATGCGTCCACGTCACGTCTTTGCTACTTGAAGTGACCTGTCAATGTCAAATTATATTTTGTCACGTTTTGGACTATGGAGGGAACTCAGTCTCAACCCAGGCGAGTTAAATTATAAATATTAGTAGTGCAATTGGATAGGACAGTTTTGATCTGCAATGCCCGACGCGGTGGAGTGCAATTTTGTTCACCTTTTTTAACGGTGTGAACATGAACTCTAGTATTTTGAGGGTCAAAATTAAAAAAGGGGACCAATCACTTCTCCTAGTTAGAGGTTATGTAAAGAAGCTCATAGGGGGAACACTCATAACAAATGAAGGTGAAAATTGGGCAAAGATACCGTCCCCCTCGGTCAGTTTTGACCCCCAAAGTATTGGGGGTCATGTTCATCCCGTTAAAGGGGTGAACAAAATTGCACTCGATGCGGTGTCACCCTCTCCCCCATATACAGAACTCCCCCTCCCCCTCCCCAACACAATTATCTCACTAGATAATTTAATTTTTTTTAAATATTCTAATAATAACTTTTAATATTATATTTTTATTTATTAAACAATATTATAAATAAATTATAACTTAAGAATATTTTATAAAAGACAAGTTTGATCTATTGCTTGTATGGAGCATTGCTTATGTTGCAAACATCAACTTAAAATAAATAAATCATCATGAAAAATAATTATTGAAATTCATATAAAAAACATCATTATTACTACCGACAATACTCGTGAACTCATCATTCTATATTTTATCAAAAAAATATTGGGGATGATATGAGTCATCTAACCCATTCGACCTGAAAATATTAGAAAAAATGGTAATATAAGACATGCAATACAACTTGTAAAATGAGTTAAATCAGTCCGAATAAATAATCTAAAAAATACATTACCTATCACGCAATGTCGCTGACAGGAGGGGATGTCTTTGATACTAATTTTAAAATAGGTTCTCTTATTATACTCAATGTCTAATTTAAGCGTCGGAGTGTTTGCGCGGGGACCTCCCCGCAATCTCTGACTGTTTTCTTATTTTTGCAGACTCAGTCGGCTTGAAGACGACGTTTTCATTCTATAAATTTATTATTGTATCCATGTAATAATAATTGGCTCCGTCCGTGGTAGATGTCCAAAAAATCTATTAATACTATAACAGCTCTCACACAATTTCAAGCCGCATGAAGCTAAATCAAATTAATTGAAAAAGAAGACATTACACATATTTGATAATCGCATTAATGGTATATTCCTTCAGTTATTATTTTTGCATCTGTCGTTGTTTCGTTTTTTAATTATTGTTTTATTCAAAAATAAAAATAATTCAAAAAAAAAAGGCAGAAGAATCTCTCTCTATATATATACGCGTTGTATGAAGAAGTTTCGTGTGGAGGCTTGACACAAAAAGGAAATTAAAAAAAAAAATCAAGAGGCATTATAGAGCTTCTTATGGAAACTGGGGGAAAAAATCTCTCTACGTGTTATATTATATAAATATGTACATATGTATATATAATTATATTATTATTATGAGAGCTTCTGGATGAAGCTTTTCCCTAGAAAAAAAAGTGTAAACTCAGAAAGCCAAGGAAGGAAGAAGCAAGGCAGATCACGTCACAGTAGCTAGGCAAAAGGCAATGCGAGCAAGCAAGCGAGAAACAGCAGGCAGATTCGACACCCAGATCTATTCTAGATTTGGGCATGGAGTTTTTTCTTCTTCTTTTTCTTGATTTAATTAATTTTTTTATGCTCGTACCATTGATTTAAATTTTAATTAATTCTGTTAAAATGTTTGGGAATTAATAACATGAGTGTACAGAAGACTCGCCCCGAACACATGTGAATGTAAGCATTATATAGAATCGCAAAAATAAAATATAAATATTCTCTCTTATTGCGGACGTAGGGGTTACACTGAAACACAAAAATAAAATATGGTTATTCTCTTCGATTGTGGACATAGGCGTTATGCCGAATTGCGAAAATAAAATATTGTTTGATTGCGGACGTAGACGTCATGCCGAACCGCAAAAATAAAATATTGTTATTCTTTAATTGCGAACATAGGCGTTACGTCGAACCACGAAAACAAAACTCACTCTGATTGCAGACATAGGCGTTATGCTGAACCGCGAAAACAAAATATTGATATTCTTTTAAATTACAGACGTAAGCGCTACGCCGAACAACGAAAACAAAATATGAATATTCTCTTTGAGTGAAAACGTAGGCGTTTACATTGAACCATGAAAACAAAATACTCTCTGATTGCGGATGTAGACAATATACCAAATCGCGAAAACAAAATATTGATATTCTTTCAATTTGTGAACATAGACGGTATGCCAAACCGCAAAAACAAAATATTGATATTCTTTCGAATTGCGAATGTAGACAGTATGTCGAATTGCGAAAACAAAATATTGATATTATCTCTAATTGCAAACTTCGCCCACAATTCCAACAAGCATATACACACGAAACTGGAGAGCCGTAACATTATGGCAAAAAAAAAACAAAAACAAAAACCCATTGTCCTGCACATAGCCCTACAACGAGAGAAAAAAAACAAGTCCATTATCCCGCACATAGCCCGACAATAAAGGAAAACAAGCATGTTGTCTTGCTAGCAGCTTGATAATGAGGTAAGAATAAAAGTCATGTTACCCTGCTCGTAACCCGGCAACGAGGAAGACAACAAACCTGTTATCCCACACATGGCCTGGTAACGAAGAGAAAACAAAGCCCATTGCCCCTCGCATAGCTCGGTAATGAGAGAAAAACAAAAGGCCTATTGTCTTGTGCATAGCCCGGCAATGATGAGAAAATAAAGTTGTTGTCTCGCAAGTAGTCTGGCAACATGAAGGTATAAAACTGTTGTTCTGCGAGTAGCCCGATAATGGGGAGGCATAATCAGTGTACTCTTCCTTTTGCCTTATAGCCAAAGACAAGAGTGGGGAGCTATTGTTATATCATAGGTAAAAGCCCAGAATATTTTTTTGGACTAAAAGACATAAATTTTTCATATGTGAGGGGTCTCGCACAAAGCGCACAAACACGATAAGTCCGATATTTAAATTTTTTTTTAATATTCCAAGAAAAGGATAGATAATTATCCATAGCAAATTCTAATTCTAAAATGATTATGAAATTTTTGGATAAGTATCATTCCTAAGAAATTCTATCCCTTAAAGGGGTAAGATAAATATTATATATAAAATATATAAGTTGTATGTATCTTAATTCTAATAGGTTTTAGAATACCAAGATTGTAATATCCCAACATTAATAAAAGTGTAAATTAAGTTTAATTAAATAATTAATATGATATAATTTTGTGTGGTTGTGTGCAGGTGCGTGGAAGCTGTGGGATGGCCAGTGGCCATATTTTTCAAAGTGAGCAGATGAGAGACAGGGGGAGGGGCAGAGAGTGAGCAGAGAGTGAGATAGAGATCAGGCGAGGGGGATGAAGAGAATGAGATCGGGTGAGGGGGAGAGTTTAGCCGAGAGGGAGAGAGATAGAACGAGGGAGAGAGAGAAAGGCTCGGCAGCCATGGAAGCTGCCGAGTGAAGCTCGGCCATGGCAGCCGAGCAACCAACAGTGGCGGCGAAGGCGGAGCAGCGGCGGCAACGGGCTCGGTGGCGGCCGGGGAAGACGGCCACGATGGCCGGCGTCGGGCAGAGGTAGCCGCGGAGGCGGCTGGGCATGGCCGCGAGCTGGTGCGGCGCCATGGGGAAGAAGAATAAAGCAGCGGCCGCGGGAAGGGAAAGGAAGAAGAAGGAGAAGAAGAAGAAGGAAGGGAGAAGAAGAATGGAAGAAAAGGAAAATGAGGAAAAATAAAGGGATTTTGGGATTTTTCGACAAGGGAAGTGATCAGGTACGTGGGTAAAAATTAGTCGAAGCATGTCATATTTAAATTATAAATTTTACGTGATTAAAATTAATTAATTTGAGTCCCGATTGTGTTATTTGCTAGAAAATGATTTAATTTGCATCGGGAGCTCGAGTGAGGTCGAAATCAGCTGATTTCAGGCAAGTTCCTAATGCTTTCCTCGTATTCTTTAATTCCCGTGAGAAACCCTGTGATTTCTCGTATTTTATACCCTCCCTTCGTCTGTTTCGACTCGTTTATTAATTATGGAATTTGGAGTCGTTTGATTTAAATTTAATTTATTAAGCTGGCTTTATTAGCGTGATTTAATTTAAAATAAATATGAGACTCGTTGAGATATTAATTGTGGTGCGCTTACGTGGGATTTTAGACGGCTAAATTAATTATATTACACGGTAGATTTATTCAATTAAAGCTGCGATTTTATTTATTGCCAGCGAACGTTTTACTTCGCAGCGGGTGCGTAAGAAAAGCAAGGAACGGTCGTGTAAAGGCAAGCTCCTAACTCTCTCTTCGTGTTCTTCAATTCCCGTGAAAGACCCTGTGATTTCCTGTATTTTATCACCTCCCTTACTTTAATTCGGCTCCTAACCTTATTTGTTAAATTATTATTCATCTGTTTCAATTTAAATTAAATCCGAGACTTTTAGCATTTTATTTGTTGTGAGCCTATGGGGGTTTGTACCGCCCCCACTCCTTTTGGGAATGATGCCGGACCCAGCTTGGGAACTAGGTTCCTAGACGGGCGAGTTTATTTATGATTTTATCAGGATTATTTACAGTTTTTCTCAAATTTATTTATGGTTCGGTTAGAGCTATCGAGCAGTAGGGCAGGGGTCGATTGTTGGTGACGTTGGGGTAGTCTATTGTACGGCCCTGATGTGGACCGTCGGGTGGACACTCCTTGTCACTGACTGTTGACCGGTGCCGAGCACTGCTAACTAGCTCTGCCGGTTTGTGATTTACTGCATGATTAGATACCTTGTATTACTGTTCATGATTTGATATGCACATGGGTACGGGATGCATGTGGGATATTCATTTATTGAGTATGCTTGCACACGGACATTCTAGATTCGTTAGGTTGCATCCAGCGCGGCATATGCATGGCGTGTGGTTTACTATGTGGGCGGAGCATGGCCTGATGCCTGGATGTATGGGCGCCTTGTATCACGTTGATGCTCACTACGCCATTGCATTTCTATGTGCATTGCATGGATACTGGTAGTATTTAGTTCTCGGACGGGAGTACCGTTCCGAGGGAGCCTATGGCTCGGTTGTCGGGAGTACCGACGGATACAGGTGACGGGAGTACCGGCCTGGGACAGCGCGCGCAGGTTTGTGAAGATATTTGTTGCCTTTCAGGGCAGCAGCAGGTTGGTATGGGACTTGGGTGCCAAGTGTCTTATGTGGGCCCCAAGGACCGGTATGTGTTTTTATTATGCTTTACTATTGTATTGTAGCGTCTCATGCCTTGTGTGTACTTGGGGGTTTATTTTGGGAAGAGTTTTCTGGTTATGTTCAGCCTTCGGCCTTTCTTTCTTTATGCTTGCTGAGTCTCTCGACTCACCTTGCTTTCCATCATTCCAGGTAGTGGCGGCGTGGGCCATAGCAAGGGAGTCAGCTTTAACGACAGAGTCGGTGTGGTGTACAGGCAGTCTCGTCAATCCCTATCCACTCTGATGTCTAGGTAGAATTTACTCTATTATTTCGTACTGTGCCAGGTATTTTCTTGAGTCTTGTGGATGTCGGCACAGGAGTTTGTGTTTGTTTATTTATCTTGTGACCGCTGTGTTAGCGGGGTACCCATAGTGCATGCATGTCTTGAGCTTTGCTTCCGCTGTTCTTATTTTTTGTGTATGCATGCCGGGGTGGTCTTTGTCTGGTGTCTCATTCTTTTCTCCTCCCGTAGGCGCTCCCGTTCGGGTAGTCCGGGTGGCTGGGATATCCGGGCGGGGGTGCTTACAATGTTGGTATCAGAGCGTAATTTGAGTCAATTTTCTGATACAAGTTCCTGTACACCAAGGTTGTCGGGTAGAGTTAGGGATGTCTAGGTGAATCGAATAGGGTCAAGCTGCGTTGAGTTTTGTTAATTCGTGTAGGAGATTGTGTCCCAATTTGTATTCGTGCAGGAGTGATAAGTGCAAGGATGGGACACTGAGGAGGTATGAATGGAATTTATTTAGGACTTGCGCCTGCTCTAGGTGTTTAGGGTAAGAGGTTGGCATAGCTTTAATAAAATTTCCGATATTTGATGTTATGTGCAGATTTTGAGTATTCCCAATAGGACCCGGAGGCCCAGATCTCGATGTACCCCTACCCAATTGGGATGCCTTCCCAGAATTGCATTGTTTATGGTGTCAGTGGCAACAGGAGTTTGCTTCTGGATGGGGAGGCGAGCAAGACGAAGAGGAGTACCTAGTGGGTTATGTGTATCGGCTTGACGAGTTGTCTCAAGAGATGATCCACGAGATCTTTTTGGGGACTGTCAGAGAGACAAGTCATGTTCGCCCGCGAGCACATGAAGGACATGTGGAGGCGACTGACTAAAGTAGTGATGAATGATGGGAGCCTTACTAGGGATTGATACAGAGTGTGCCCAGGATTGGAACACTACCTGACACTCAGTCAGTCTGAGCCACTGTGAGGGTGTCGTCATAACCACCGGAGGGACTTGTTGGACTTAGCTTACTTGGCAGATGATTTGCCGGGCTAACTCTGAGGTGTTTTCTAAAGAGGTCTGGAGTTCCTTGGTCTCGCTAGGTGTTGTCGACGTCCTATTAAGGCTAGCGTCAATGTCATGAGAGATGAGGTCATGGTAAAATGTGAGATGGAGGTCCATGATTGGATTTTGCTAAGGGTGGTACGGGAAGGTCCCACATGGTGGAAAATGTGCTATAGGAGTCTGATGGTAAATGGTAGATCCGTAGGTACCGAGATGTGTATAGGGTGTACTGAGATGAGAAACTGAAGGTTGGGTAATGCGGTAGCTCGTGTGTAACAGTTAAATTGTCTGTACATATTTGGTCGAGAGACGTGTTATTTGATGAGGTATGGAGGTAAATTGAGGTTCTGAGGGGTTTGCATTTTCTTGGAGGTTTAGGGCATCGCCCTAAGTTTAATCGAATCTAGAAGGATAAATTGGAACATTAATACGAAGTCCCAAGAGAGATCTATGATGGGAATTTATTGAGGGATTATTATGGACTTATGAACTTGGAGTTTACAGTGGTTATGCTGTTTGGAGATTTAGCATCACGACCTGGCTATGGTGTGTAGGTGTTTAGTTTTCACAAGTGGAGCGGAGTACAGGTGACGTCGCGGTTGGCGTGACGAAGAGCTAAGGCTGTGAGGTTCTGTAACAAATAGGGTAAAGTAAAGGTGGTAACAGGTGTTTTAGGCTATCGTGGTGCATCCGTGATAATGTGAATTAGAAGTAAGGAAAACCCCTCTACGTTTGATGTTGTGGGAGATACCCAGGTGTATGGCCAAGGCCGAAATTGGATACAGGTCTAAGTAACTGTTGGGTTTTGCTGTAAGGGTAATGGTTGCTATGAGTACGCGCGGTACTAATCACGAACCACATGCCCTAGGGTCAATTATTGACCGAGTGAGAAAATGAGATTCCCCTGGGTGCTGGTCAAGTGGTACATCGGCAGAAACATGAGATGGCTTGTTATGCCAGTCAGAGGAACGCTTAACCCACATCTTTAGGTTGCTTTTCGTTTTTGAGGCGACTTATGAGATGTCGTGGGAATGGAATAGTTTCTGATACGGTGAGGTGTTTTTAGTCGTACAGGCTATAGAGTAAATAAGATCGGTTCTAAAGATCGAGTCCCAACTACCGTATAAGGTTTTGAGGAGGTCAGGGTTAATATTTAGTGATCGAGAAGAAGTATGGCCAATTAGCTATTTGGAGTTAAGATCGACGGCAGGTCAAGATTGAGGGTTGGTGGTCACCGAATAAGTCAAAATTGGTGTGTTAATTCCTTTAAGGATGGGAGATTTGGTGACATCTTAGATCTCGAGATGTATTGAGTGGAGAATGTCTATTCCTAGATAGTCCTGATTAAATGGCTACTCATGTTTATTAACAGGACCCCGAATGTACGCGGCAAATTGTGGGCGAAAGTACTACCTAGAAAATGTTGTGTACCTGATTGAGAATCAGTTGGAAAAGTCAAACTTAAGGATATTGCTGTTGAATCCTTGATTGAGTATGTGGTATCATTTCCATGTACCTATGTATCGCAAGTACGTGGCAGGTTTTAGTCACGTTACTGAGCATTAATTTCTCGTCATGTAAGAGAATGGCCCTACTCCTATCGTTATCAGTTGAGTTATGAGATGGTAATAGAGGAACCTTGATGATGTCTCTTAAGCTGGTTAAGGTATTAGTGGTCATGTCGTGGTTCACTTGAGGTGATGGATTAGGGAGATGTGCTAATGTATTAAGTCAAATCAGATGTGTAGTAGACTTGGACTTGTGAGAATTGGAAAATGATGATATGGAAGGTCTCGGAAGATGTGTTAGGTAATATCACGAGAGATGTGAGCGTATCTTGAGGATATGGATTGAGCGCGAATTTCGAGGACGAAATTCTATTAAGGAGGGGAGAATTGTAATATCCCAACATTAATAAAAGTGTAAATTAAGTTTAATTAAATAATTAATATGATATAATTTTGTGTGGTTGTGTGCAGGTGCGTGGAAGCTGTGGGATGGCCAGTGGCCATATTTTTCAAAGTGAGCAGATGAGAGACAGGGGGAGGGGCAGAGAGTGAGCAGAGAGTGAGATAGAGATCAGGCGAGGGGGATGAAGAGAATGAGATCGGGTGAGGGGGAGAGTTTAGCCGAGAGGGAGAGAGATAGAACGAGGGAGAGAGAGAAAGGCTCGGCAGCCATGGAAGCTGCCGAGTGAAGCTCGGCCATGGCAGCCGAGCAACCAACAGTGGCGGCGAAGGCGGAGCAGCGGCGGCAACGGGCTCGGTGGCGGCCGGGGAAGACGGCCACGATGGCCGGCGTCGGGCAGAGGTAGCCGCGGAGGCGGCTGGGCATGGCCGCGAGCTGGTGCGGCGCCATGGGGAAGAAGAATAAAGCAGCGGCCGCGGGAAGGGAAAGGAAGAAGAAGGAGAAGAAGAAGAAGGAAGGGAGAAGAAGAATGGAAGAAAAGGAAAATGAGGAAAAATAAAGGGATTTTGGGATTTTTCGACAAGGGAAGTGATCAGGTACGTGGGTAAAAATTAGTCGAAGCATGTCATATTTAAATTATAAATTTTACGTGATTAAAATTAATTAATTTAAGTCCCGATTGTGTTATTTGCTAGAAAATGATTTAATTTGCATCGGGAGCTCGAGTGAGGTCGAAATCAGCTGATTTCAGGCAAGTTCCTAATGCTTTCCTCGTATTCTTTAATTCCCGTGAGAAACCCTGTGATTTCTCGTATTTTATACCCTCCCTTCGTCTGTTTCGACTCGTTTATTAATTATGGAATTTGGAGTCGTTTGATTTAAATTTAATTTATTAAGCTGGCTTTATTAGCGTGATTTAATTTAAAATAAATATGAGACTCGTTGAGATATTAATTGTGGTGCGCTTACGTGGGATTTTAGACGGCTAAATTAATTATATTACACGGTAGATTTATTCAATTAAAGCTGCGATTTTATTTATTGCCAGCGAACGTTTTACTTCGCAGCGGGTGCGTAAGAAAAGCAAGGAACGGTCGTGTAAAGGCAAGCTCCTAACTCTCTCTTCGTGTTCTTCAATTCCCGTGAAAGACCCTGTGATTTCCTGTATTTTATCACCTCCCTTACTTTAATTCGGCTCCTAACCTTATTTGTTAAATTATTATTCATCTGTTTCAATTTAAATTAAATCCGAGACTTTTAGCATTTTATTTGTTGTGAGCCTATGGGGGTTTGTACCGCCCCCACTCCTTTTGGGAATGATGCCGGACCCAGCTTGGGAACTAGGTTCCTAGACGGGCGAGTTTATTTATGATTTTATCAGGATTATTTACAGTTTTTCTCAAATTTATTTATGGTTCGGTTAGAGCTATCGAGCAGTAGGGCAGGGGTCGATTGTTGGTGACGTTGGGGTAGTCTATTGTACGGCCCTGATGTGGACCGTCGGGTGGACACTCCTTGTCACTGACTGTTGACCGGTGCCGAGCACTGCTAACTAGCTCTGCCGGTTTGTGATTTACTGCATGATTAGATACCTTGTATTACTGTTCATGATTTGATATGCACATGGGTACGGGATGCATGTGGGATATTCATTTATTGAGTATGCTTGCACACGGACATTCTAGATTCGTTAGGTTGCATCCAGCGCGGCATATGCATGGCGTGTGGTTTACTATGTGGGCGGAGCATGGCCTGATGCCTGGATGTATGGGCGCCTTGTATCACGTTGATGCTCACTACGCCATTGCATTTCTATGTGCATTGCATGGATACTGGTAGTATTTAGTTCTCGGACGGGAGTACCGTTCCGAGGGAGCCTATGGCTCGGTTGTCGGGAGTACCGACGGATACAGGTGACGGGAGTACCGGCCTGGGACAGCGCGCGCAGGTTTGTGAAGATATTTGTTGCCTTTCAGGGCAGCGGCAGGTTGGTATGGGACTTGGGTGCCAAGTGTCTTATGTGGGCCCCAAGGACCGGTATGTGTTTTTATTATGCTTTACTATTGTATTGTAGCGTCTCATGCCTTGTGTGTACTTGGGGGTTTATTTTGGGAAGAGTTTTCTGGTTATGTTCAGCCTTCGGCCTTTCTTTCTTTATGCTTGCTGAGTCTCTCGACTCACCTTGCTTTCCATCATTCCAGGTAGTGGCGGCGTGGGCCATAGCAAGGGAGTCAGCTTTAACGACAGAGTCGGTGTGGTGTACAGGCAGTCTCGTCAATCCCTATCCACTCTGATGTCTAGGTAGAATTTACTCTATTATTTCGTACTGTGCCAGGTATTTTCTTGAGTCTTGTGGATGTCGGCACAGGAGTTTGTGTTTGTTTATTTATCTTGTGACCGCTGTGTTAGCGGGGTACCCATAGTGCATGCATGTCTTGAGCTTTGCTTCCGCTGTTCTTATTTTTTGTGTATGCATGCCGGGGTGGTCTTTGTCTGGTGTCTCATTCTTTTCTCCTCCCGTAGGCGCTCCCGTTCGGGTAGTCCGGGTGGCTGGGATATCCGGGCGGGGGTGCTTACAAAGATAGATTTATCTACAGCTATTCTAGTCCCAATCAGATTAGGATCAATCAACATAAACATCATTTATAAGAATCCTAATTTTGTTATTTTTTAAATCACTCCATATTTCACTATAAATAAGGAGGCATACATTCCTAAAAGGGGGGACGTCTTTGATAGTAATTTTAATATAATTTCTTTCATCATACTTAGTGTCTAATTTAAGCGTCGGAGTGTTTGTGTGGAGACCTCTTTGCGCTCTTTGACTATTTTCTTATTTTTTCAGGTTCGGGCGGCTTGAAGACGACGTTTCTATGCTACAAATTTATTGTTGTATCCATGCAACAACACTATTATTTTTTTAAAAAAATCAATTATTTCAGTTATAATTATGATAAAATTAGAAGTTTATTTTGAGTGACAATTATAACAGATTAATAATTAAGAACAAAATAATGACTTGATATGGTCTCTTCAATCATTACGATAACGGGAGGAAAATTATAAGTAATTTTGGGTATTGGATGGTTGAAACAATGGGGCCTTCAATGGCGAGACTACAAGACTCGCTCCCGAGAAATTTGACTTGTAGGTACACTTCCAAGGTCATATATAAAGGCTTTTTAAGCTTCTTCTTTTTTTTAAGTTCTTTCACTTAGAAGGTCTAATTACCAAATACCCTTGAAATCATATAGATACCTTTATTTTCCTGAGAATATATTCCGTGTCGGACCTGAATTTTTGGGGCCTTGAGGCGAGACGTGAAAATGGGCCCTAAATTGTATAATAAAATATAAAAATTAAATAAATATTTATACCATAAGAATAAATTTTTTTTTTTTTAAATTATCAATCAAAAATTACCATAAACAAAACGAAACGAACGAATGATACTACCATAAACGAAACGAAATGAAGAAGCAACTAACCGCTGAAAGTTGAAGCAGATCTGGAGTTAGAGTATCTGAGAAGCAGATCTAATCTGATGACTTAATCGACAATCAAGAGGTAGCGAACCACTGGCCACAACCCACAAAGGCGAGCGATGGAGGGCGATGGTGAGCCAGTGACCGAGCAGAGCAGCGAGAGGCGATGCTTGCTGGGCGAGCGCTCGAGCAGCGAGCCACCGGCTATGAGGGCGAGGTAAGCCGCTGAGGACGAGCCATCACCAATCGAGTAGCGAGAGGCAAGAAAGCGAGGGCGAGGGCGAAGCCGAGAAGGGCAAGGAGCAGCAAGAAGAGAGAGAGACAACGAGCTACCGGCGACGGAGCAGCAGCGAGAGGTGAGAGCGAGGGTGAGGGCGAGACGCGACGGAGCCAAAGAGATAGGGCTAGGGCAGCGAGCGAAAGAGAGAGAGGAAGAAAGGTCGCGAGAAGAGAGGCGAGGGCGAGGCGCGACGAAGCCAAAGAGGTAGGGTTAGGGCAACAAGCAAGAGAGAGAGAGAGAGAGAGAGAGAGAGAGAGAGAGAGAAGGGTCACGAGAAGAGGGTAAGTGGGCGGAAAAAACATGGGGCCCTGAGCTGTGAAATTTCCATGGGCCCCATGTTGTGAAATTTGCATGGGCCATTTTCAATTTATGGGCCCCTAAATTGTAAAATTTTCATGGGCTTTAAGACAGTTGCCTCATGGGCCTCATAAAAGGTCCGGCCATGAATATATTTAAGAAGCTATTTCACTAGATATTAGATCTAATATCATTTCAATGAGATTAAATATAATACTCTCACCAAATCTAAGTACAAGTGTGAAACAAAATGTACCCAATCAATATTCGATTCATTATCATTCCACTCACACACAAGTGTAAGCTTGCTCAATTGTTGGACAAAGACAGACACTCTCTCTCTCTCTCTCTCTCTCTCAGACAAAATTTCAAGGTCCAAAATGCATTTGATGCAAATTGAAGTTAAGGAACACGTTTGGTTTTGATGCAAATTACAAAATAAATGTGTAAACACATGCATTCCCACAAAATTAAGAATGTTTAGACCACACCGTATCGATCATGCATTACATGAGGGTAAGGCATAAGAATATCATTAATATACAATGGAAAATTATACAGATTTTACTACAGAAAATGTTGATCAAGCTTGTCATTTCCCAGTTCAAATGAGGCATTTTTTCCTGCTACAAGTCGCAAACTCCATTTTTTATTAGCTCGGATGCTGCGGGATGCTAAGCAATGGCTGGAGACAAACTGAAGTTCAGCTTGATGATATCTGAGAGAAGCTGTGTGAGAAGAAGCTTAAGCCCACCACGGAGCTTCACCGGTCCTGAAATCAGTTTCGACCCACGGGACGAACACCACCTTGCCATCGTCAACATCAGCGTGAACCAACGCCAACGACTGTTGCAGCAAGCAAACTCAAGATAATTATCATTGCCCGAGAAAATAAGAATGTAGATGGGCTGTAGTGTACTATTTTTCACCCCTACAACAAATCTAAAAATGAACTAGACAAGGCAATGGAACCATTCAAATTTATGTTTGTTCTCTTAAATTATCTTGGTAGTCAAATAATTAATGCAGAAATTCATGACTTCTGAGGAATGACTCTCTTAGACCATAGTTTTTAAATTATCCTACAAAAAAGGGAAAAAGAAATTTCCCTTGAAATATGGTACCCAATGACGTTTAGCCAGACTGGATCATTAATGCATGGAAGACTGATCAAAAATAGGTTTTCATCTCAGTTTGTTCATGCCAGTTCTAATGAGTTAATGCTATTCTCAGGTTGCTCATGTCAGTTCTAATGAGTTAATGCTACTGGATGTGTGTAACATCCTTTTCCATAATTTCTGCACCCCCCCACTGATTTTCCACAATTGTGGGGTTGATTTCTAAACAATTTCGGGTAATCAAACCAAGCGACCATTTAGAGTAACTTGACGATCTTGTTATTGCCTTTGTATGACATTCCATTTCTATCATAAAAGAGGATGTAAATGAACTAAACAAAACTGATATAAAGGATGGGATACTTATGTTTTGCGTACCAGAGGAGCGGGTCCTCTAACAACTTTTCCTTGATAGTTGTACTGGGATCCGTGGCAGGGGCAGATGAACTTCTTCTCAGCAGTATTCCATGGCACAACACAACCAAGGTGGGTGCAGACAGCATTGATACCGTAGGTTGCAAGAGTTCTGTCATTCTCCACAACAAGGTAGGTAGGATCACCCTGAAACCGATTGGATTGAAATAAAAAAAAAAAAAAAAATTAAGGTCTCTCGAGCCTTCTCAGACATAATCATTCATCTCATTTCTGATATAGCATATTAGATGAGTTTTATTTAGGTCTTTTTCATCTTTCTGACTTAAATGCTTCAACCAATTCATTCAACAACATTAGTTCAAGGAACACACTTTATAAATAGAAAATTTTGAATGGAATCCATGAATAATACATGTGATTGAATGGACGCTTTCACATTGGAGCAACGCGTGCATAACTTATTTGTGCTAATGCCACATCATTCTATTAGATTTTCCACACTTTTTGTGAAAAGTAGCATGTTCTATAGTTTAATTGGTTTAAGTTATCTTTCATCTCCTAGACCGGAAGACAGCGCAACTAAATGCTGCAAACGTCATCTAGTGACACCTTGTTTCTTTTCATCTGAGAACAGAAAAACAGGAAAGCATAAAACTTAATTGAGCTGGAGCCATTGGCCACCAAAATGTGAACTTAGCTGTCGATATTTCAATTTATAGCTTTCTATCTTACACACTCACAGAAATTAAATCATCTATAAAACATAAAATTAGCAGAATTCATTTGGCAGAGCAAGTTTTCTATGGGCTGTGTAAAATACTGATGATACCACATACCTTCAGTCCTTGTGAAAGGGTTCGGTCACCTGGTCCATGGTTCTTCAGCCATTCATCTGCCAATATATCATTTCCTAAGGCATCCTTGGCAACTAAACCACCGCCAGCACCTCCCGAACTGTTCTTAGTTTCAAATTAAGATGAAAAATTTGTGAAAAGATGAATGCAACAAAGCAAGCAATAAATTTGAGTGGAAACAAGAACGAGATGCAGGATGACTTCTAGATCTCAACTGCCAATGCATTCAGGACAATTTTGATAACCATCTACAGCATGTTTCAATGAATAAATTGGACACAAATGGGATGGTTATGGGAATAACTAATAAGGATGTCAAAAGATAAAAACGACAATGCAGAATAGAAATATTTTATATCAGTTAAAAGGATGAGGCAACAAAAAGAGCTGAACAAAAACCTAGTTTCTAAACATAAAAACCATCCAACTTATACCTCTGCTTTGTCATCAAATAAACAACCAAAACTTACAAAATCTGGAGTCGGAAGAGGAAAGGAATATTTAAAACAAGAATTTTTCTTTGTTGGGTTTACTGCTGGAATTAGTGAAGAAAAGAAATTGAATTTAATTTCATTTCAGGGGAACTTCTTAAATTGAACAGTATTCCGGTGAGAGACAGAATGCAAGGGACACATTTCTTCCCCTTTTCCTTTTACTTATCTTTGCCATTGCCAATTTTCTCAGAATTAAATTGAGACTAAAGAAAATCATACAAACACATAGAAGAAAGGGAGGCATTACCCCTTTTGAATTGCCAACAGTTATCTCCACAAGAACCATAAAACTTATTCATCTGCTAAATTTTCCGTTCCCCACCCTTCTTGTTAGCTAAAACTCTCAATTTAAGAGTTCATACATGCGATTAACTAAATTCCTCTCTCTCTCTCCGGGCGCGGGAACCCACATGAGCTTCCCAAAATCAAAGCAAATACCTATTCAAGGAAACTACACCATCAAGAAGTGGGGTGGTATTTTAAGTGTTATAAGAAACTCAAAACTATGAACCTCCCTATTGTTTTGAATTATAGGTCCAACATTTAAAACTATTCATGGAGAGAGTTGTACATGCAATAAAAGATAAACTAATAATATATTCACGAGTTAAACCCAAACTATCTTGAATACAGATAAGCTCTTATTCAAATCAATAACAACATATCAAGGATTTATCCCACTATATAAACTCAGCTACGTAAATTTTATCTTTTATCAATGGCCTTTTCTTCTCTAAGAACCATATAACTAATATCAAACCAAAATTTTATTGGTTCCCACTTTAATTCAAATTTAATCCGACTCAAATTTTAATAAAACGAGAGAGGAATGAAGAATTACCCAGGTGGGACGAAGAAGGCGGCATAGGGAACGAGCATGCCGGCAGAGGGAAGAGAAATGGCGCCGAGCAGAAGCAGGTTCAAGAGCTGACGCTTTTCCATGTCCGGGACCCGATCGGCCGGAATACTGGTGGCCATGCACCTCACTCTCATCCGCCTATCCTTGCCGGCCACGTGGACCCTAGGAAACAGAACCTGGGAAGCCGAGCACACGCCATTCTTGCTGGAGCACAGCTGAAATCCACAAAAACAACAACATAGTCGGGTTTGTTTGTGAATCCTGAAAAGAAGAGATGTACATATTTAGATGTTTAGATGTGGGGTTTTGTTGATCACCTGTGATGGGGTGATTGGGGAGAGAGTGGAGGAGGAAGCCATGGCGTGTGGATTTGGAGACGATAGTACTGAGTGGAGAATGATGAGAAGCGCAGCGCAACGCAACCCGAGTAGTTGTTGTTAGGAGAAGATAAGGCGCCGTGCGGCAGCCACATATTTGGATATCGTGATTTGTGACAGCCATGCGCCTCCCGGATGCAGGGCCGGCTTAAGGCATAGGCAATGAGGCCTATGCCTGGGCCCCTAAGGGGGGTAATTTTTTTTTTGGACCAAGTTTAACAATAAAAATATTTAAATATTTTAATGTTAAGAATAATTTTTATCTAAAAAGAGGTTCAACAAATTTCTAATAATTAATATTTTAGTATTAAAAAAAATTATTATTAAAAAAATTAAAGAACCTAATATTTTTAATTATACTTGATTGTATCATAGATACAAGTCATAAAAAATAAATATTTTTTATATTAAGATGTGTAGATATTTTAATAAGTCTGATTAAAATAGAAGAGTATTTTATAAATTTTTTAAAAATTAATAATATCTCTGATTAAGATATTTTTAATGTACTTACAAATAATATAAAAAATTTTAAACTTGATATAAATAATGTGAGATGGCAAGGATATGATAATGGATCTAATATGAAAGATAAATAACAAAATATGTAAAAAAGATTATTAGATATAAATTTAAGAGTATTTTATACACAATGAATTGTTACAATCTTAATTTAATTCTTTGTGATATGAAAATTCATGTATTAATGTTATAACATTTTTTGGAGTCACACAATGCATATACACATTATTTTCTTCTTCTAGAAAAAGATGAAAACTTTTACAATATCATATTTTAAATAAAAACACTACTTGTGGAACTAAATTTTTATAAAAAAAATGTAATTTTTTTTCCAAATACATGGATAACTTATAAAATATTATTAACCATTCATATTACTATAGTTTTGGCGAATAAAATTTTTCAAAATTAAACTTAATAAATTCTTACTTAAGTTTAACTATGTTACAAGAAAAATTAATTTGACTATGTCAATTAAAAAAAATTACTTCTTAAGTTATAATACAAAAATTTAATTAGTGATTTTATATCTTAAAAATAAAAAATAAATTTTTTATATTTTTTGTTATTTTTAAAGAGCTTCCAAATTTTAAACGGCGTAGGGCCCTTAACTCCCATGGGTCGGCCTTGCCCGAATGAGGCTGTGGCCGCTTTTGATGCCTTGCCTTGAGTGCATGTTTACTCGAGGCACTTGGTAAAATAAGCAAGATAAGGAGTATCAAAATTAGTTTAGAATATTTTTTGGACTAAAATATAGAATAGTCAAAATAAAGTTGAAAAGTATTTCAAGATTTGTATCAGTTTATTAATTTTTTTGGAATCAATTGATAATTATATATTTTTTATGTATTTGTTAATTGATATGATAAGTATTAAAATAAAAGTTTTTTATCAAAATATTTTTATTATCAAATTCACTCTAAATTGTTTGTTAACATCAACAACAAATTTATAATTAAAATACTATTTTATGATTAATATGAATTGTCAAAAAAATTAAAATTAAAATTAAAATAATTTTTTATTTTTAAATCCATGTTCAAAAATAAATTTAAAAAGGGTTGAAATGTAGAAATAATTATTGTTGGAATTACAATAATTTTACTTAGATAATTAAAAATGGCCAAAATATATTTTTATAATAGATAGTAAAATATAAAATAAAATAAAATAATTTAAAAATTGTGAAAGGAATTGTATTAGTTAATAATATATAGAGAGAGAGAGAGAGAGAGAAATTTAAATTTTAAAAATTGATGAAAGAAATAATGTCATTTAAATTTTAAAAATTGTCAAAACATATGAAAAATTGAAAATATATTAAATAATATTAATTATAAGACTTAAAAGAATAATTTCTTTTAATAAATTTAAAATTTTAAATATATTAAATGACACTAACTATACTACAAGAGGCATATAGGTAATTGAAGTTTATTTGCAAAATATTAGATAAATTTATTTGAGGGAGGAAGTCAGATAAATTTATTTTGAAAGAGAGAGATAAGAGGTCACATAAAATTTTTTTTGGAAATAATCAAATAAGTTTAACAAATATATTGAAAAGACCAAACGTTTAGAATATTTCATTTATTTGATATTTTCTCTCTCTTATCTTGGCTAACAAACACCCCATACCCAACAAATTACTTAACACTCATTTTCTTTCTTTAGTAAAATGATGTGTACCTTGCCCGCAGGGCATGACACAAGTGGTAAAACTCTCAAATTTCCTTGGGAGTGGCAGGGTTCGACTCTTAGTGAAGGCAAAATTACCCTATTTGATGAAGACTGATCTTGGGAGTATATAAACTTGCTACAGCATCCGATTTATCCGAAGGCTGAACCAGATGGAAGGTTGGTCTCATCCAAGACTAGGCGCTCGAATTTCGAAAACATCTGGGTCATAAAAAAAAAATGATGTGCACTTTCTATTCAATTAAGGTACTTTTTATTAAAATGGGTAAAATAAGATTATATTAAAATAAAATTATAATATTTTTTGAATTAATATATAGAATGATTAAGATAAAGTTGGTAAATATTTTAATTTTTTTATCAAACTATTTGTTAAATTTTTTGTAATATATTGAGAGATATATGAATCATTTTTTTTCTTATCAATAAGGTTCAAGATAAATTTATCTGGTGGGGGAGAGATAAATTTATTTAAATAATTTTTAATAAAAAGTCACATAACTTTTTTTTAAAGATTATGAGATAAATTTAACAAATATAATGAAAAATATTTTTATTTAAAATATTTTTTATATTTGACTTTTTTTATCTTATATCTTAATTAATAAATACAACCTAGAGCAAGAGTACAAATGTTGTTAATGTGGTTGAAAATGTGATAGAGATAAATAATATCACCCTCATCCAATAAAAATAAACTTTTTCATAGAATGATTACCCACTAAAAGATTCAGAAACAAAACCACTTAATCTGATTTAGATGTCTTTTGTTAATATATTAATTAATTTATGGTTTAATTTGTTAGGCCTTAGAATCTGTGGATATAAAGCCAGATTTATTTTTGTTATTCTTTCGTCTTTTTATTGGCTTAGAGGAGAGAGGAAAATTTAATATATAAATTCTTTAATATGTGGTCAGCTATTTACAACGAATTTATCTGTATAATAATTTTGTATTTTTTGTTCCATTTTCTTTTACATAAAAAAAAAAAATCATAGCTCTGGACATAGCATTAGCGCGAGATGTTCTGCAATAGCAATAATACTTACTAATATTTGAACTCATGCAGCCCGCGTTGCAAGTTTGTAACTCTGAAAGTTGATGCAGCCCATTTGCATGGGCCTAATAGAATGCATTGTGGTGGGCTAACGAGGCCCAACATCGTGGGCAGAAGCCCAATATGCTCTTAATTCTTAAACGAATTTCTATTCTGCGAAAATTCAATATGCGCCTCAAGTACACTCTTTTCTCGGAAACCACCAAGAGCCCATTTGAAACCACATCAAACTCAAGAACTGAAATTTCAATTTCCCGTTAGCAAAAAAGGAAATAAACTTCAATTTCAGAATTTAATGAAAATCTCGT
Source organism: Diospyros lotus (assembly GCF_014633365.1). Taxonomy (NCBI): domain Eukaryota; kingdom Viridiplantae; phylum Streptophyta; class Magnoliopsida; order Ericales; family Ebenaceae; genus Diospyros; species Diospyros lotus. The sequence goes on from NC_068352.1 coordinate 25,446,641, forward strand.
CTTTAGAATAAGATGAATATGGTTGACATATGATATAATCTCTCTCTCTCTTTCTCTCTCTCTCTCGTAAAAGGTTATGAAGTAACTCAATGCATTAGGACGATAACAAAAGGTACCTCAATGCATTTTGGTCATTTCAATATATTGGTTAGGAATCATTCATCCTTGGTACTATAATAAGTCTTTTCTAGTTAATTAAATTCATGCGTCCTATGGTACCCAGTGATAATAATACATTTAAAAATGATGTTTACGCATTAAATTGTTAGAAAATATTAATTTCTTGTTCTTTCAGTACTTTTTCTCTACCAATGGTTTTCTCACCAAGAGTGGTATTTTTATTTTTATTTTTAATATTTTAATATTTAAATATCACTATTGAGTGTGCATGTTTATATCTCTATTTTGTGGCCATTCAAATAATAATGAAACTTTAACACAATTCAAATTTACACCAACTACAAAGTTACTACCTAGAGTGTTGCACCACATATTTCAGCACATATATAAATAGAAAATGATCTTTACAGTGTTCCATATATAGAAGAAATGTCAAAATGATAAAAAAAAAAAAAAGGTGATATTTTATGCTTATAAATTGTCATATATAAAAAATGAAAGAATTCATAAAAAAAAAAAAAAACAAAGAAAGAAAGAAAGGGAGAAAGAAGATCATGGTTGTGGACGGACATAAAGCTAGAGGACTTGGTGTGGATGGGGGCACTGGCAATGGCTTCCAAAGAACATAAATAGGGTATGGAAGCTTGTGATTTTGTCCTACTAATGGGAAATGGATGTAGTTTTTTTATTCTGCCCCAAAGTAATTAATTAATATAGTAGGCTAATTAAGGTCCACTCCCTTCTTTTGTAGGGTACCTTTGGATTTTGTATTGTAATGTGTAAATTGTAATGGGAGAGCAATGATGGTGTTGGGTTCATGGGTGGGTTGGCCTGCCACATGCACTCATCACGTGACTGCATGCGTGTCTCTACTCACTTCTTCTTCTTCTTCCTCCTCTTCTTCTTCCGTTCTCTCTTCTTCGCATTATTATCCCCTTCCAAAGCATGAAGCGTGCACTGTTCTACCCTCTGGAACAAGAGCTAAATGCATGCCACCCACTCAAATTTTTCTACTTTTCTGATTGTTTTACTTTTGTTTTGTAAAAGAGAGTGAAAGAGAGGGGAATGGGCAGGGTGGCCTTTAGTAGTAAATTACCACTATTACAGATCGAAATTTATATACCTAACTCAGTTGAGGATACAAGTAAATCTCTCTCTCTCTCTCTCTCTCTCTCTCTCTCTCTCTCTCTCTCTCTCTCTCTCTATCTATCTATCTATCTATCTATCTATCTATCTATCTATATATATATATATGTCTTAACAAATAATTACTGCTATTATAAGTATTATATATGACTTAATCGCATTATCTCTAGTTTATTGGAAATGTTTTTAATTGCATATATTTTTAACTAAGATTTTTAAATAAAGACACGTAATATTATAAGTGGTATTACAGCTAATTAATTAAAATTGCCATTCAATAGAAGGACAATAATCTACTAAACAAGTCTTGCATATATATATATATATATTAATTTTAAGAAGCATTTTATTCCAATAAGCAAATTGGCTTCCCTGTAGATGAGAGATGAAGCATGTGAGTTGAATCTGGGGCTTTCTCAAAGTTTGTTTGACTAAGTCAAGTGGCAAAGTCAACTATCGGGCCTTTCAGGTAACCAAACATCCAGCTGGAAGCCAAATAATATTGGGAGCATGTCCTGTAGAGGGAAAGCAAAAGGAGAAGCTGATTTTAGGGCAGTCAGGCTAGTCAAAAATATTAAATGAGATCGGTCAGTTATGTCATAAAGGTAGTTGCATTTCATCCTAATGTGGGGGCCTTTTGTGTTTAACAATGACCTAACCAAATGATTGTCTGCCTTTTATTCTTGCATCTTATTATTTATATCCCATTATTGACATGGGAATTTTTCTTTTTCTTTTTTTTGTCATTATGGATGACCATTTTTATTAGATAAATGATATTCATTTAAATCGAATATAGTGGTGCAGTTTAAGTTAACCAAGCTATGATCTGTTTTGGTCAGAGATTTATATATAGGAAAATGGTCTTTGTAGAATTAATTAGAGATTCATTCCTTCCAAGTTAAGCAGTGTTTCTCATCCTCAAGAGATGCCCCCTTTGTGAAAAACATACCGATTTGGTCTTCTCCATGTACATTATCTTACTCTTAATTATGAAGTTTTGAGGGTCAGAAAATTGCACATTAATTGTGAAGTCATACAAAATTATAATTGATATATAAAGCAAGAAATTACTTCCTTTCCAAATAAAAACCTTGTCACAACGATCACGTCCGTCCATCCCTACCATTTGAACACTTAATTCCAATATTTTTATGATATTTTAAATATTTATCTTTTCAAATTTTGAGCTACAAGGGTCAGTCAAGTTGCCCAGAAATCGAGGTTTGGTTCGCAACTTCTTAAATAACTTAAATCTTAAATTAACAAATTCAACATGTTCAACCATAAAGTATACTAAAGCAATTAATCAAGCAAGAGATTGATCAAGAAACCCTAGCTAGCTAGCATTGTTTAATTCAAAGAGTAGCTAGCGCGCGTATGTAGCCAAGCCATGCATTTCCTGCATTGACTTGTGTGTTCATCGTTCACCAAACCCCATAACCGGTTTACTTATTGACTGCATTTTAAACGTACAAGATATGGGATTTAATTTGTTTAGTTGCATAGGAGTGGCTAATGTTTTGTCCCATTGATGATCTTCTTCCTCTCTGTGGGAAAATGACAACTCATTGGAGGGCACAATTCCAAGCTGTGAAGCCGCTCATACTAAGAATGGGGTCGGTTCTGGATTTTCTTAAACTTGGACGGAGTAGCCGCTTAGATTGAAGGGACCAAGCAAGATTTCAAACTTGTCCTTGTCTTTGCATATATATATATATATATTAACTATTAATAACATGCCAGGGTGGTATAGCGATGTGAATTTTAGGACCACTTTGAATATTATTTTGCACTTTTAGTTAATGCAAGTATTTACCCAAGATAAGAAAGGTTCAGTGGTTAGTTTGACATGATTTCATGATATAACAATGTGATAAAATATGATTATTTAATTATTTTTTATTTATCTAATTAATAAATCTTTTTTTTTAATCTAAAAATAGTATTGAAAACTTCATCTTGCCATTCATTTGCTAGAGGGTTGCGTTAGAATGAACATTCGGATTAAAATTTTGTCACATTGTTACTTTATATGTATTTGTTATCAATATAATTTTAAGAAATTAATTGATATTATGGATATCTTTATCACCCATCCTAACATGGTTAGGATAAGGTGCTATGTGTTTGGCTAAATTAAAAGAATCGACATCTTTGAAATTTAACAAAAAGATTCGAACACCACCAACTTAAAAAACGACAAAGATCTTATATATCAATAACATGTTAAGTAAATTAATCATTTTACTCTTATTTCAAACTATCACCTCTCTTTTTTTCTTTTTCTTTTTTTGCAAACCATTTATGCTCTCTTTCTCTCTACAATCCTTTCTCTTCCTCTTCATCGTTAGCCAACAAAATCAAACCCTATCGAGGTTGTTAGGAAAATGAACCCCAATTGAGGATTAATAGTGGCAACAACACTGCTTGTATTTTCTATTTTTTATTTTTTATAATTATAAAGGAGGGAAAAAAATAAGATACAGTAGCAAATTAAGGGGAGAAAAGGTATATATTTTGTGTATTTTAAAATTTGTAATAATCATTTTCACACGAGGGAAAGAGTAATATGTGGTTCAAAGAAGTGGAGGGAGATCGCTATTATATGTGACAAGTTAGAATAATATGTAATTAATACTCTTATGAGTTTTGTTTAGTTTTTTAATTAAAAAAATTAAAACTTAACATATTATTTAATAATCTTGTTTTATTTTGATTTTATTTTATTATTTCTTTCTCTTTCTCATCTCCACCATCAACTCTTGGTGTTTATAATTCTATTATTTAAGCAAACACCTAAATGTTATTTGAAATCTTTTTATTTTTCACAATGTCTATAATATATTTTTCTTAAAAAGACACAATAACCAAATAAGTTTAACCTATCGCTTTAAAGTTACTATTGAGCAAAAACAATTTTTACCATTACACTGTGATTTATCTCTATTTAAATTTGATTTAAAGAAAAAAATTAACTTATAATCATGTTTTTATTAATTTTTTAAAAATACTTTTAAAAAGGAATCATATAATAAATGGCTATTTTTTATTTCTTTTTTAATTTTTGCTATTTTTTGGGATACCATGATTGAAGTTTTGTTTTTTATGTTAATTTTTTTCACTAAGCTAACATTTGTTAAAATGAACAAAATAAGATTATATCAAAATAAGTTTGGAATGTTTTCCAAATCAAGACGTGGAATGGTCAAGATTAAGCTAAAAATATTCTAAAATTTTTATCAAATTATTATCAATGGTCAAGATATGGAGGACATATGCGTTATTTTTTTTTTCTGTAAAATTCAAGATATATGCTTATCTCGAGGGAGAAAAAGATAAGCACATTGAAAAATATCAGATAAGAAATCATGTGACTTTCTTTTTTAAAGATCGTCAAATAAGTTTAACAAATTCATTGAAAAACGATAAAAATCTGAAATATTTTTTATATTTTATATTTTTTAGTTTATATCTTAATTAATAAATATTATCTAAATTTAACAAATCCATTGTAAAAAAGTCACTTAGAGTGTGTTAGAAATGGTTTTCGCCCAAACTCTTAATGTGTCCACGAGGCTACGTACATTTCATTGAATTAATTTTACATTCAATTCTTTCCACACGTAAATGTGTAACGATCTGAGTGTTCAATTAGTTTGGATTGAATTAGAAAAAGATTGAAAAATAAAAAAAAATCAAATCAAATCAAAGATTGGACCAAATAAAGAAAGAATCGTCCGATTCGGTCTTAATCGGTTTTCCTTTTTATTTGTTTCTTTTCAATATGAAATTTATAATTCTGTACATAGACACTCATTCCATAACATAAGAAACCCTTTTCCAACCATAAGGAACCAATTTCTGAGAACAATGAGTGAGGAAGAAGGACCGATTGTCTTGTAATGGTGGTATTGACCCATCATTGGAAGGCAATGACTAAGGAAGTAACGATAGATAAATGATTGGGGGAGAGAGACAAAGAAAGAAAGAAGAAGAGATGGACAAAAGGATTTCACTTTTAGAATAAGGTAGTAGCGTGACTCTTGGAATGAGCTAGCTAACGTCTGCCAAATCACATAAATTAGATAGATTTGAGTTTTCTTAATTGTAATAAGTTGCAAAATAAGGGTCATTTGAAGAGTTATGGCAATAGACAAATCTCTTTTTCTTCTTTATTATTTGTTTTAAAAGGTGAAATCACTCACCTCGTGTGCCTCCACCCCCGGTTCGACAGGACATGAGAGGATGTTAATTATGGTGACTCAACCAACCAACAGCGGCTAGAACAATGAACACCTCTTTTCATTCTTTTCCTTCTCTTTCTTTTTTTTTCCTTCTCTCAATTCTAGTCATTGAAACTTATCACAAGTGATGATGGGTTCACTAATGGAAGCCTTATTGCTAGTGGCTATGGGTTTTTTAATTTATTTTTTGAATTTTTCTTTTTTTGATTAAATCTAAACTTTAATACAACTTGATTATGTTTAATTAAATTATTTCAACTCAATTCAGACTTAACTAACAGAGTTAGTATTAGAAAGGGTGTATGAGCAAAAAGAAACACTAAATCATAGAGATCCTTAGAGTCATTTTCAAACCGTAGGAAATTTTTGTGGAAATTAGTCTAACCATAGGAGATCTGGGTACAATTTACCCTTTAGTTTATTGTATTAGGTAGAATTATAAATGGTAAAATAGTATTATTATTAATTTATAAAAGACCATACCAAAAAACGATTTCTCCCAACGCTTGGACCGAAGATTGAACTCTTATATATACTTGGTCTTGGACTAGAGATCTGATTATTAGATTTGGTCTAGTTTTTCAATTTGAATTGAAATTTAAACACTATTAATTAAAGCTATCCAAACTATTATTAGTAACTAAATACACCGTGTTATGTTCTTTTATGACTGTTATATACGAAGTTAAAAAGGAAAATAAATCCAAAATTTGGTGACCCAAGCGTAGTGTAGATAATGTCAGTGATACGAAACGCAGAGAAAGAGAGAGCTACCATTGTATTTATTTAACCTCGAAACATGGGAGATATATAGTACTGTAAGTCTGTAATCTAGCATAATTGTGAAAATTGAACTGATTGATTCGTTGCATTGCGTGTCCATCGTATGCTTGCTTACCGTACGCTCACTATCTACCAGCAAAGATTTATGATGATGGAAAAAAAAAATAAGATGAGACAAAATATAAGACAACCAATCACACTCAAATATAAAAAAAATTTAGATAAAAAACCTAAAAGGAAAAGATTATCACACTGAAATATAAAAAAAAATTAGATAAAAAACCCTAAAAGGAAAAGATTAAGATCGTCGGGACAACAAAGAAAAAATATTATTATGTAGTAAAGTTTATAATTATAAATCCTAGTATTCTCTTTTTAAACCGAAGTTTCAATTATACTTAGTTCTTATTGATTTTTCAGAAGTAATTTGTTCTCCTTGACTATCAAGTCAACCATTCTATTTATATATAGACTAATTTTCTTCTTCAACAAGATTAAGATTTTCTTGTCCATCAAAACTAAGGTTTCTTACCTAACAACAATTTACAACTGACTATAAATTATAATTATAAATTAAATAAGAAATCAATTAAGAATAAGAAATAATCTTCGAGTTTAATTAGGATTTCTCATTGAAAATCCTAACAATTTATTTTCCCAAAATAACCATAAGAAATAGGTCACACAAATTCAATTTTAATCAAAGTACGCACATATTCTAATTTAGTTGAAAAATTCAACTAAATTAAATGAATAATAATGTTTAATCCTGCTGTTATGCAGAAGTTTGGGAGATAGGGTGGGATTGCAGAATTTATGAAGGGTAGTGGATCCAATCGTAAAAAGACGAAAAATCAAGGGCTCGACCCATCTGACCAGAGCCTTGTCATTTTCCTTCCCGATGAGAAAGAAAGAAAGAAAGAAAGAGAGGAAAAAGAAAGAGCGACGCTGATAACCGAGGAGCACTACAGTGACTCTCTCTCTCCACGGCTTCTTTTATTAATTAACAATACAGCGATAAAGTTTCCCGCATTTCTTCTTCTCCTTCTCCTCCTTCTTCTTCCTCTCGCCCTCTGCAACTTCTCACAACCCATCAATGGCGTTTGATCTTGAGAACCCTTTGCCGTCAACTCCCTCTCTCTTCCACACCGAGTACGATCACATGCCTTCGCAGAACTACTCTCAGAGCCTCAAAGCCGCAGACTTGGAAGTCTCTCTTCGCCACGAAACTGTGTCTCTGATCTTACAGTACTGCTCCTCCCGGTTTCATCCTTTCATCTCCTACCTCGCCGTCAATTACCTCGATCGCTTCCTTTCTGCTCATGCCATTTCGGTAATTACAAGTCTCTCTCTCTCTCTCTGTATATGGATAGGGATAGAGACATGAGATATGTATAAATGTATATGTGATGGTGAAGATCTGAGAGATCGATGCTCAGAATTTGCAGGGAGGGCAGACATGGATGGCGAGTCTTCTTGCAGTTTCCTGCGTTTCTTTGGCGTTGAAGATGAGAGAAGAAGAGGTCCTTGTCACTGATATTCAGGTGATATATATATGTGTGTGTGTGTGTGTGTGTGTGTGTACATATAAAGTTGCTTTGTTGTTGATGCAGAAAACAAAACTATTTCTGCTGAATTTACAGAGAACTGATTGATTAAAACACATTGAAATTGAATAGAACGATGGACGATTCATCTTCGATGTGGAAACCATACGGCGAATGGAGATCTTAATCCTCGGAGCTCTTCGGTGGCGAATGCGCTCCATAACTCCGTTTTGTTTCGTCAATTTCTTCCTTTCGTTGTTCAATCTGAAAGACCCGCCATTGCTGCAAGCTCTTAAAGCTCGAGCCACGGAGATAATTTTCAAAGCACAATACGGTAAATACATGTACATTACCACACACACACACACACACACACTTAAAACGCAGTTCAAAACCCGAAACTTTACTTGATTTTGAATCAGACATCAAGCTCTTAGAGTTCCAGCCGTCGCTCGTCGCAGCATCGGCGCTGCTCTCCGCTTCGCACGAGCTGTTTCCATTACAGTTTCCACGCTTTAAGAAAGCTGTTTCAAACTGTCCGTATGTAAATAAGGTAAAGTTCATGAACTAATCCATTTTGTATTTGTATTTAACTACTTTTAAGGGTTATAGTTTTTGAAAAGTAATTATTAATAATTTAAAGAAGTATCATTAATTTTGTAAATGTGAAAATTAATTTCGAGGTCAGTATTACTCTTTAATATTAAATGTTTTATAAATAAATCAATAAAAATCTGATAAATGGCATTGAGTTTGGAACCTAATTTTGCAATCCTTAAATAGTGCTTACCTAACTGGAGGTTATTTATTTTATTTTAAGTAAATTTAGGTGATACAAATGTATTGTGTTTATAAATATTTAATTAATTAACAAGATTATTTAAAAGTTAAAAGTACTATGTAATAAGTATATTTTGTTTAAAAATAAGATATATTTATCACATGTAAAAATAATAATTAGTATTATTATCTAATCAAATAATATATCAAAGCTTTGTTAACAGATTATTAATAAGAGATTGGCAAACACGTTTAATACGTGCCATTCTTGGTAGCTTAGAAGTCATAGACTTCATCGTGACCTAAATCAGTTCCTGGACGTTTTTATGGCCTGCATTCAAGTGCCAATGGTCCCAATCCCTAATTAACTCTAAAATTACTTATAAAATCAAGAATGTTCACTCAAAAAGTGTTAGTTAATGAAGTAGTACTCAAAACCTTAATGCTGGTACGCTATTAATTAATGCCTTAATGCTTGGCCATCTTGCGAAGACAAAAAATTTCATATTTTAATCAGGCAAAATCCAAAATCAGTTTTGTGACACTTATCTGACCATATCACCCAGTAATCTTTAATCTACGTTAACTATAATTAGAGATTACGTTAGAGTTTATTAAACGAGTAATACACCAAGATCGTTTTCAAATTTCAATAGAATATTAATATAAGATTGGGTTCATGAGACTTAAGGTTTAATCGTATTAAGTTGCGTTAATTGCAGGAGAAGCTGTTTGGCTGCTGGAATGCGATGCAAGAAATAGTAATGGAAGGGTACGAATCGGTGCTGGAAGCGGCGTCGAGCTCGAGCACACCGGCGAGCATTCTCGATCTACGTTGCTCGAGCGAAAGTTCAAGCTCCGACCTCGACGGCGAGAAGAACAACGAGAGGGGCATAAAGCGTCGAAAGATCATTTAGCAGTAGGTTCAGAGACGATTACCAGTTTCAGCTTTCTCAGATTCAACAGATCTGATCTGAGGCCCCAGAGAGAGACGCATCGCCCAGCTAGCTGGCTGAGCATCGAAGGGTCCAAGGCTTGACGAACGAGAGGGGGGAAAAAAAACCACTGAATGGTCGCTGGCCTGGGCTTCTATCTGGATTCAAGTTCCCCAAAAAATTATTAAAAAAACAAAACAAAACAGAGGGGTGAGGAGAGAGAATAAAAAGAATATGTTTTCTTTCATTTTCTTGGAGCCCAAACGGAGACAAAACAATACTTAGTATTCCTTGGTGTTGGTTTTGTATTTTTGGCTGGCTGTCGGGTTTGTGGTGGTTGGGCGTTTCTGGCATAGGTGTAATGATAACGACGAGCGGGCGGAATAACTTTCTCGGAAAATAGAAAACATTTTCTCGGGGCTCCGCCTCAGGGCAGGAAAAGGGGGTGCTGATGAACTGCATTTGTCTCATCTTGTAGGGTCAACACCAACTACTTTACGTGAATTGGGTTGATTAGGCATTTACAATTTTGAGTTTGGTTACAGTGGAGTTAAATTTATAGTTAGATATGGTAAAAAGGGTACTTGCTAAATTTTAATTCAACTCAAGTTACGGTAAGTACGTTACGAGGTTAAATTTAATTTAAAATATTTTAATAAATATAACTGAATTAAGTTCTTTTAATTTTATTATTATTATTATTATTTTAAGAAAGGAAAATATAAGAAATTGATTTAAAATCAAATTTAAAAAGAAATGAACAAGACTGGAAAAGGTTATTTTGAAGAAACACGTGACATGTGGAGTGGTATCAGCATTTAATTTTAATAAGCAGCGGCAGCGGCAAGTTTGAGTTACGTCGTTAATGTTTTGAACCGTGTGATAAGAGGGCCCACTACTAATGAGCGTTCACTTTCACGTAAAATCTGGCCCCACTTTGAGATATCTGTACGCTGTGGATGGGAGTACCACACGCATTGATTACTTGGACCACTGTGGGATGTCTATCATCCGACGTTTTGCCGATTACACTATGTATTAATTTCCCCATTTCAATGCCATATGATATTCGCTGCTACTAATTCAATTCAGTAAATGAAATTCAATCCTCTGCTTGATTGGTCATATTTTTCATACAAATTTTACTTTTGATAGTGTTTGATTAAGTATATTTTTTAATTAATATGATTGGTCATATTTTTCATACAAATTTTACTTTTGATAGTGTTTGATTAAGTATATTTTTTAATTAATATAAATTCTAACTTTGGTCACGTGATGTCCCTTTTTTCACTTTTGCTAAAAACAAATTCTCAAGAGGAGATAAGAATAGATTTTTCAAGCAATTCATGCACTCTCTTCCCTATTCGACTACTTCTTTATCCTCGAGTTTCTCTTTCCATTCGACGTTGGATCTTCTCCTTGTTTGTCGCTATCTCTGTCGAAGAACAGCTCCAAGGGTTGATCTTCATCTTCGTTCAAGTTAAGGTTTCGACCATTTTATGTTCTCATTTTCGACATGACGGAGAAAGCGAGAGAGAAGGCGGGCGAGTGAGCAAGAGAGAGGCAACAAACGAGAACAACAATGAATGGCTGAGAGGTTTGTAGGGGTGAGTAGCAGTGAGCAGGCAACGATAAGGAACGACAAGTAGCCCACGGTGAGCGAAAACCCCATCCTTGACACATAGTCCATTCGCTACAACTTCACTTTTTGTATTTGAATCTGCCACGAAGGATGGCAACAGTGATGGCGGTGATGAGAGGAGGCAAAAATGAAAAGTGGGTTTGAAAATGAGAGGGGGAGAGAGAGAGAGATGGAGGAGGCAAGGAGAAGATGGGGGTGGGTTTGGTGAGGGAATTTCATAGAAAATAAAATTGTAATCAAACGTGTTGAATTGATAATTTTAATGTAAATAATTTTTAGATAATTGAATTATCTAAAATTTATTTTCTTTCCATGCAAGTTTCACGCTTGCAATTAAACTCGCCTTAAGTGTAACTATACCCATATCATATATATATATATATATATATTATTTTTTTTATAATATAAAGTCAAAAAATGTAAAAAAATATTTTCTAATAGAAAATCCAATTATCCAATATAAAAAATAAAAAATATTTTTTTATAACTAAATACGGCCTCAGTATTTTCTACAAAGTTGAGAAATAAAATAAAAATAATATATATATATAAATATAAATAAAAAATGGAGTGATATGCATTGAAAGGGGTGGCAGGGGTTGGTACTTGGTATTTAGTAGAGAGGAAAAGAGAGCAGCAAGGCTGCTACTGGGCTTTGAAGCTGACAGACAAGCTATGTTAGCTGTGTTTTGTTGTGTTGGGAATGGGTTGTTTTGCTCATCTCATCTGACCACCCTCCCTCCTTAATAATAATATATCAAGGGAGGCCTCTTTAATTTTCACTTCCCTTTCTGCCCATTCGTTGTTATACAAACAAAGCAGCCCAACTTCCACTTAATTCATCCCCCACATCACCATATACTTTATAATCATCCAAAATCCTCTACCGTTTGCAGCTTCTTCATAGACTTAACTAATATTATCACATTATTATTTTATTATTAATTTTATTCCCATCAACTATTTAGGTAGGATATCAAGTGGGCCGTTGATATATATATATATATATATATATATAGAAAACAGGAAATCAGGTGGAAGCTTTGGGAAAGGGGAAGAAGTTTCTGTGCAGAGTGTGCAGTGGAGTTAAGTGGCGGATGGGCTGTACAAAATGAAGATGTCACATGAAATCCGAGAGAGAGAGAGAGAGAGAGAGAGAGAGAAATCAATTAAGTCGACAGACATCCTTATACAATTTGCTTTACCCTATCATACGCATACAACATACTACGTAGTACTACTCACTACTCAAGACGGAGAAAAGATAACAGTTGGTACGTGGGTTAGACTTGGGCATTAATCAATATGGAATATATATATATATATATATATACGTCATGATTGTACCCGGTAAGAATCCAAAACAAGTAATGAATGCAGGAGAGGATGAATCCAAACCCAAGTATTGTTTTATCTGTTATGCATGGTTTCACTGTCGGTTTGTTCGTCTCACGATTCACGAAGGCTTACTTCTGTTGTTAATGTTGAATGTTGAGATGAACTGTGCTTCATTATGGGTTGGCCCAATCCAAAGTTAAGAAAGGACAAAGTCTAAGCCTGCTAATATATATTGTTCATAATTTATTTAACAATTTTATTTTTTACAATATTTTAATATCGTTTGAATGATTTTCGTTCTCTCTTTTTTCTGTTAATTTATTTAATAGTGAGAAGCAAATCTCATATATATAAGTTTTCATTAGCTGATAAAAGGTGCCTATACATGGCTAGATAATATTAATAAATGTTAAAGATTGCATAAAATATAGGTTAATATCCACTTTAATTCTCTAATTTAAAACACTTAACCTCACTGTAGCTTTGATTTTGACTACGAATCCCTTCTGATGTTACAAGTACCACAATGTGTCAATTAAGCTTAAACAATTACACATAATTTTATTCAATAATTTAAAAATTAAAATACCAAATTTGTCCTTTAGTGGAGAAAAATTGACCCTAATTGATGATTTGAGAGATAAAATAAAAATAAAAAGTGAAAATGTAACCCATAATGGGTGAGTTTTAAATTAATTTTTAATTAACTTATAACAATAAATTTATGTGTAATTATTTAGGCTTAATTGAAGAATTTACAGTCACCCACAAGATTTTTTTTTTTTAATCTAACCTTGGTTACAAAAGTCACCTGTTAAGGGCCAAAATCACTAGCGCATAAGGGCTCAAGCAATTCGTAGTGTCTAAGGTTTACCCACAAAATAAAACCAACATTAATAAATATACATGTATGTTAACAACATATAAGGGCCCTAACAAAAATATACACCCAAGAAGGCCCAACAAAAGCCACTAATACCAAACAGAAAAGCTCTAATACTATGAAAATATAATGGAAGCATCCGACCCCAGTTTGCCGTTGTGGATTGTTGTACTACGGTCGCCGGCAGTCTCCTCCTCCCGAACTAGCTTTCCATAAGGTAAGAGTGCACCACTGCCACCATGGCTTCCCATTCCCCATCCTGAGTCTTGTCCTCAGCACCAACCCTAGAGCAAAAACTGATTGTGTGGCTGTCATCAAGCTTGAAAACAACCCTAAAACAACACTCCTCACTCCTCCATTTTCCTTTCCTTACCTCCTCCCCAACACCGCTTCTTCCTGCTCTGCATCACCGGTCCTCGGATGGAGGATCATCAACCCTTGAAATTACCCTCGAGGCCAAAACGAAGGAACAAAAGGGTAGGGGATAAATCAATGAAATGGAAAGGATAGACGTAGATGAGGAGTCAAACAAAGGGGCCGAAAAGCAAGAGTCAAAGCTTGAATGAAAATCAATCAATTCCCGAAAGCAAAATGGTTGATCAGAAATTGACGATAGCGCATGCATGATCAACCAAATTATGGCAGCGAAAGCCAAAAGGCCAATGCTGGCAAATTCCTCTTCCCTAAAAAACCCTAGAGAGATAACAAACACTCCAAAACATTATCAAAAACATCTATATGCACAAGATTTATGTGTTAGATATTGAACTATCATAAGCTCAAATGACTTTGATAAAAGAAAAATGCATGTAAGCTCAATTGATTTTATAAGTTTGGGGCTAATTAGTAATAAAGTCTAGACTTCAATCTTGACCCAACTCAACAAATCTTTTTTTTTTGGTCGTTGAATCTCAACCTTTAAAGGTGTGCAATGGTTGGTTCGGATGGTTTAAAAGAGAATTCCCAAACAAAATGACAGTTTAACTATCTTTCAAACTACAACTAAACCACCACATCTTTGAGACTATCCAAACCATAGCATATCAATTTGGGTGGATTAAGCATCATGACAAACCTAAATTTTCAGATTTATAACAAACTACTTCCAACAACAACAATTCAATTTACATATTCCTTATAATAATGATACATACTTGCAGAATAAAAAATTCAATTTTAACAATAATGTCAACTTCCAGCAACATAAAAAGTACTGATCATCTTTATAAACTTCTTACATTTAAAAACAATCAACAACCAAACCAACAATTCGAATTACATGCATGTCTGACAATGCTACAATACCCACCAGACACAAGCAATGCTACAATTAATACCCACAAGACACAATTCCAATTTCAACTTCCATCAAGGCAACAACATAATGTCCATTGTCCAAGAATCCCCGTACTTCCAAGAGGACAACACCATAAAAAATACATATTCAAATTAAGCAAACATATATAGTACATACTTCCAGCAACAAGGTCAAAGTTCAAAAGCTGTCAACAAGATAACAATTCAAAACTCTTAAATGAACTTCTTTATGGCATCAGCTTCTGGAGGTTGAATTTCTTTGGAACAACTAACAACTTCTTCAAACATCCTTGAGTTGTGACAGGTTGTCAAATGAGAAACAAAAAGAACAAAGAAAAAGTAAGTATTAGTATGTTTAAGTTTAATTTCCCATTTTTGCAGGTTTTTCAGTCATATATAAATAAGCACACATGCAAATTTTCCAATAAAATGCAGCTAAAAAGAACAAGGATAAATTCTTACTGCTCAAATTAAAATAAGCCCAATTTTGTAGTTCCAAGCAACCAATGTCTCCATAAGTTGCCAAGACAAATGAAGCAAGCAAAAAGCACAGTAAGGTTAATAATTGATTAAACAAGATGATAAAACTTGAAGCAAAAATGTGTAATTAAGAATATCATGACAAAAATTTACATAGAGGCTAAGGTAATCATCAATCGGGGTCGGTTTAATGGGAATGGTTGAGTTCGAATGTTCTTGAGAAAAAAAAAAAAAATACAAATCAATTTCTAATTCAACTTTATAATTTGTAGAATGTATATATGTGACAAGATAATAAAATAATAGGCATTACATTTTACAATTTGTTCAATTTTCTCAACTCATCTAGTGATTCTTGGAGGTTAATTGGGGTTTGAATGGCCATCAACCAATTTTGGCAACATACTAGAGCCTCTACCCCTTCTGGTGGTAACGAACTCCTAAATGGAGCAATCATGCACCCCAAGTACCGAAAGTCGACTCTAAAGGAACAACGAAAACTTGAATAGCTAATACATCCTTTGCATGTTGGGAGAAGACATGATAATTTGTAGAATTGACCTTCCGCCAAATCGAAATATCAAATTCTTCTTTTCTTTTATTGGAATTTTCAACACTTTCACTCAAATACCTTGTTAGGTTGACACATTTCTACCAGAATCACGCTCTTCCAAGTGCCGTTGAAATTGAAATTCTAGGAATGACGAATAACTATCCTCTTCACTTTCATCTATATCCATAGAATTAGGAACATCACTTGGACCATATGCTCAACTTGATGAGTCATTACTTTCCATGCAATAACAATCAAAGAAGTGACTCAAAGTGGTTTGTACCCTTTCTAATCTTTCTATGGCTGCCTTTGATTTATTATAAAGGGTGTCCAAACAAAACTCTACATATTTCATGTGTAACGAGGATTTAACACAACCATCAAATTAACATAATAGAAAATTGATATTGTCAAGATTGTCCAAATATTTATCAAATTTAGACGTCATACGAGTAGCCATGGAACTCAAAAACTTCATGAAACTAGTTGCTCTTTGCCAATCAAACAGAATAGGATCGGAGGCCCAATGTACTTACTCCCTCTCCCTCTCATATTCTCATTCTCCCCCTCCACCTCACCATCATCATGGTTATCAAGGTCACCTCTTTGAAAGTAAAGCAAATATTTGTCATCCTTTTTTTAAAGCCTTTAAAATGCTTCTTCAAAATTTGAGTGGGTTTCTAACATCAAATAGGTAGAATTCCATCTTGTTTCAACACCAAGACACAAAAGATTTTTACATTCAATTTTACACATCTCCACACATTTATTGAAGGTGACAGCTCTTAGTGGAGATGATCTCACATATCTTATGTGTTAGATTTGCTTAAGTATGTCACCACACCTAAGAGGGGATGAATTGGGTGTTCTAAAATTTTGTTGAAATTTATATTTTTTTTTTGCTTGAAATGAGATTTTAATTAATGCAATAGAACATTAAATTCATGATGAAGTTTCCAAAACTTGAAAAGTTTAAAGCAAGAATGAAATCAACACGCGAGATTTATAGTAGTTCGTGTCAACCAACCTACTTCACTACCTTAGTTTATCACTAAGAATTTTCAAAATCACTAAAACTTCATGCTTGAACTCAAGTAGCCCCTCTAGCAACTAGTTAGGTAATTATAATCTCTTATTTATATAAAGTAGGCCATTTAGCATTAATATCGTTAGGAAATATACAACACTTTATACAAAAAGATGATCTGAGAGATAAATCTCTTATTTACAATATTTGTGAAATATATAAAATAAAGTCTACAACAACATAATACAACTAATACATATAGGCTCTTGAGAGAAAAATTTAAACAAGATGAGCACTTGAAGAAGAAAGATATGGTTTTGATGCTTGCACTATTTCATTAGTACTTCCTTGGCTGTAAAAATTAAATGAGCCATTGGGAGCATTTAATGCTTTCCAAAATTAGTCATTTTAATTTATTTGAAGAGAAATTGTTGACAGATGTTAAAATTGATTGACTGTTGTTTTCGAAACATTTCAAATTTCAATTTGGCTTCCTAAGAACTTTTGATATTTTGAAAAAGTAATCGACTTGTTTAGATAATCATTCGACAATTTTAGACACAAGATTGACTATTTTAAAGGAGGGTCAACATTTTATACACTACAAGAAAACAGTAGTTCAGAGACGAATTTTTTGAGACGGATTTAGAACAGAAAAAAATCTGTCTCTAATTTGAGACCGATTTAGAGACGGAAAATAATTTCTCTTTAATTTGAGATGGATTTAGAGACGAAAAAAATTCGTCTCTAATTTGAGAAGAAAAAATTTATGTCTCTAAAATCCGGGATTTCGAGATTAAAATTAATCCGTCTTAAGTTAGAGACAAATTTATTTTCATCTCTAAATTCGTCTCAATTTGAGAGGGAATTTCAGATGAAAATTTATTCGTCTCAAATTAGGGACGAAATTTTTTTATCTCAAAATTTGTCTTAATTTGAGACGGATGTAGAAACGGATTTTTTCCATCTTTAACTCCGTCTCAATTTGAGAAGAATTTTGGAGACGGAAATTAATCCGTCTCAATTTGTGACAGATATTTTTCCGTTTCAAAATCCTTCTCAAATTTATAAAATATAAAATTAATTTATAAAATGTAAAATATTAAAATATTAATTTATAAAATATAAAATTTTTATTTATAGATATAGAAATTAAATTCTAAACATATAAATTAATATATTTTATGTGCATAAAATATAAAATAAAGTATATATACATGTAAACTAATATATATAAAAATTTATAAATTATCGAAAAATTTATTCATTTAATAATAAAAAAATAAATTTAGCCATGGCAAAATTTTAGAAAATTATTAAAAAATTAAAAATATATATTAACTCTTCTTTTTATTTTTTAATCAATTAATTTATTCCATTATTTTTTATTTTATTATTAAAATTATAATTTAATTTTTTAAACAATTACCCACACAATTGATAATAAACAACCACTACAAATGTTATATAATAATTAACTATAAGATCGAGACTAATGAATTTTGTAATATTTTTTTCATTACAATATTAAAATATGAATAAAACTTTGAAAATTTGACTTTTGTTTAATATTAAGATATTTTGTTATAAAATATTAATGCCAAATTTTTGGTGTCAATATTGATTGAAAATATTGAAAAATAATAAAATAATATTTAATTTTTGGTAATTTTAAATTTTAATTAAAAATATTATTTTTAAATTTTTTAATAAAATAATATTTTTAATTTTTATTAAAAATATTTAGAATTAAGAAAAAAAATAAAATAACATTAATATTAGGATCCCAACTGAACTATTTACCGTTAGGTGAGCAAATAAATAAATTTTTATACTAAACTAATTTATATATTAAAATTTTAAGTTATTATTATATTAATTAAGTTTACAAATCTAGAAGGTGGCCATCACATTTACTTTTTAATTAATTTAATAAATATTAAATATTAATTAATAAATATAAAATTTTAAAATAAATATTAAATATAGAATATTATTATTTTTTTAAAAATAAATACAAATCTTCTTTTTATTTTTTAATCAATTAAATTTTTTCAAAATTTTTAAAAATATATATTTATTGTAGTTTAACTAGAATGACAAAGAAACAATGATTGCAGCTCATCTCTCAGAATTACATGCTAACTTTTCTAACCACATATCCAAAGTTATACAACATCTAAGAAAATAATTATAGAATATTCAAGTGATACAACTTCATTACAGAATCTACAAAGCAATAATCTAATTCACTCACGTTAATATAGAAACTCATCGTGATCTGGAAGACGGAGCCGGTGGATTTGGAAGCCGGTGGCGGGTGCAGATTTGGGTAGCCGCAGACACGGGTCTGGGCAACACCAACGATGGTGGCGGTTGCAAATCTGGAAGGTAGTGACAACAAAGAAACAGATCTGAAGGCAGCGAATGATGTGGTTATGACTTGTAAAAAAGTTATTCATATTCACAATAAAATAAGACTCTTGTCATTAGTAGATTTAATAGTATATCTTCATACTGTTGGTAGTATGCAATATTTAAATATTTTTTTATTATCTGTATTTATATTTTTTTTAATTCTTGTATTCATTTTTTTATGCTTCACTACAAAAAAAATAGCACTTAGCGGAGGTTTTTTTTTTCATTTTATGGCGATTCACGTAATTTAGCGGCGATTTTCGCTAAATCAAGCGTCGTGAAGCATTTAGTGGCGATTTTCAATAACTGTTGGAATAACCGCTGCTAAATGCTATTTTTTGCGGTTGTTTTTAAACCGCCGCAAACTAAGTATTTAGCAACGGTTTTAAAATATTTAGTGGCGGTTTCGAAACAGTCGCAAAAAAATTGTAAAATATTGCATTTTCAAAAAAAATCAAAATATTTACATTTTAGCAGCAGTTTTAAAACCGCCATTATTTACCGCACTAGTGAGGTAAAGCAAAGCTGGGTGCTCGGCCGCTCGCAGGCGTGGGCCCGCACACCCGCACAGGCTCGAGCCCGTGCCATGTGGCCATGCTGGAAATTTAATTTCTAGCCTCTCTTTTTTCCATTGATTCGAACCCGCAACCTCCCGTACGCGCTTGCACGCGCAAGACCAGCTGATCTGTGAAGCCTCCTTAGTTATTATTCGCACATATAATTTATATACTAAATCAATCCCATTTTCCAAAATTATATTTTATATTTTTTTAAAATAAATTAAAAATAAATTGAAAAACATAAATTGATGGATTATTTTTTAAAAGGATAATAGAATAAATTTTAAATAAATTAATTAGATTAAATTAAATAAATTAATTGATTAAAAAATAAAATAAAGATTTTATATATTTTTTAAAATTATTAAAATTTTGCTGCATGTTTTTTGATTTTTTTAAATTAAACTTTTTAATTATTTTTATTTAATTATTTAATTATTTTTTAAATAAAAAATAATTTTTATTATTTATTTAATATTTTTAAATTATTTCATTATTTAATATTTTTTAAATATTTGCGACGATTTTTCAAAGCTGCCGCAAATATTAATTAAATTTTATTTGAATTTAGTGATGATTTTTCAAAAATCGCCACAAAATTTAATTTAATTTTTTAATTAATTAATTATCTTTTAAATTTAACGGCCATTTTTTGAAAATAGCCGTAAAATTAAATTTTCAATGAATTTTGTGGCGATTTTGAAAAACTGCCGTTAAATATTAAAGAAATCGTCACAAAAAACGTAAAATCGCCACAAAACACCGTGTTTTGCAGCGGTTCTAGAAACCGCCGCAAACAAATTGTCGTGAAAAATCAATTTTTTTGTAGTGCTTGACTGTGTCAGTGCTTAGAAACATATTCTATTCAAGAATTTTTCTTAGCACGTGTATTATATGAGTGAATTGGAACATTAATTTTTTTTAGCACATATTCTTACTTTAATTTTGTTTTTTTTTGTTGTAACTTCTATTTTATCTTAACATTATAGAAGAACTGGTCCTGGGATAGTGAATTGGAACATCAAATCAGGATTAATTTTGAAAAGACTACTTCCGACCGTATGACAGACATATTATTTCATGTCTGTAAAGATTTGACAAAAAAACAAGGTTGGATGTGTCCGTCTGTATTTGAAGCTCTAAAAGAGTATTAGAATTCTGCAAAATTCAAAGACAAGTCTGAAAAGGCAAAGAAAAATTGAGCTTCAGATGTCAAGGGCAGTATGCATACTTGTGGTTCCATTCCTATGTCGGAGCATAAGAAAAGACTGGTAATATTTGATATGTTTTATTACTTTTATTTTATTTAATTATTTTTTAAGAAACAATATTTTTTGCATGAACACATTTTTTTTCCTTTGCAGTCGAAGCAATTTGGTCGCCCACCCACACAGGCTGAGTTGTTTCTCGCAACACATAGAAAAGAGAGACAGTTCAGGATTTGTTGATAGGAGGTCCGAGGATACTTATGTAAGTATACATTATTTGTGTTTTTTTATATTATTCTATTATGGTTAACTGACCTTTTGATAATAAAACTTATTTCATATATCTATGATGCTTGTAGGCTGACTTCCAAACGCGACAACAAGAGGCATTATCACAGGCATCGACATTTGGCCAGCCAGAAGATAATGACGCTATCCAGCCCTCGCAGCCAGTTATTGATGAGAGATCAATATGGTTGGAGGTTGTGGGTGGCAAGAAAAAGGATCGCATCTATGGGATGGGGTTAGAAGCGTATGCCATCCCTGGTTCCTACCCTACCACCATTGTTGCCGCCGCCACCGTTGCCGTCGTCGAGCTCATTGGCAAAGCAAATTCAAGAAGCTGTTAGGACAACTATTAAACCCTTTCATGATCGTCTGTCAGCCCTTGAAGGTAGGTTGCCACCTCTGCCGTCGTCTTCATCATCACTGCCCCCGGATCCTTCAGATCATTAAAAAGATTCGTTATTTGTATAGATGATAGAATTTATTATGTATTTTTACTATTTATAGACGTGTTATTAGTATGGATAATAGATTTTATGATGTATTTTTAATATTTATGGATAATGTGTATTACTCTATGGATTTATTGTATGGTATGGATGAATTTTTTTAGTTCGTATATGTGTTTATCACGTTGAATTTTAAAATTTTTAAAAAGAAAATTAAATTATTATTTTTTAATTATATTTAAATTTGAGCTAGATTTAGAGACGGAAAAAACAATCTCAAAATCCTTCTTAAAAATTGTCAGAATGGAAAAATCTATCTCAAATTAGAGAGGAATTTTTTCGTTTCTAAATTCCAGATAGATTTAGAGACGAAAAAATCCCTATCGAATTTGAAACGAAAAAATTCATCTCACAACCTCTCTCAAAATTGAGACGGATTTCAAGACAAAAAAATTTGTCTCAAATTTGAGACAAAACAAATTTGTCTCAAATTTGAGATGGAAAATCTATCTAAAAATCCCTCTCAAATTTGAGACGGATTTCAAGACGAAAAAATCCGTCTCAATATACCTCTCAAATTTTAGATGAAAAAAATTCGTCTCAAAATCTATCTCAAATTTGAGACGTCAAAATCCGTCTCAAATCAGTCTCAAATTTATTAAGGAGCATTTTTGCCACGGACCAAAATCTGTCTCAAAATCCGTCTCAAACCAAAAATACATCTCAAAATCCGTCTCTAAACAGTTGTTTTCTTGTAGTGAGTCTCTGTCGATTATTTTTAAACTTTGAATCAAATAAACGAGAACATGAAAAACACCTATCGATAGTTCTCTTAAAGATTGTCAACTGTTTTTGCTCTTAGGCTAAAATTATCAACATTTTTAAACACCAAGTCGACAGATTTTGATCTTTAAAATAGACCATATGTTAAAGACATAAATCAGCCGACAATTTACTTAAAGAAATCGATAGTTTTACCTTGATCTTTTAAAATAAGGGTATGGTTTTTGAAAAACAATTTTGACACATGATTCATACACATATTCATTTGAATTTAAAAACTTATTTCTTAAATGGCAAAGAGATATATATTTTTCAAGATAAAATATTTGCCAATATGAAATATATACGGCTTGACAAAATGATTGGAAAATTAGTATTCTTAGGCCATGAACTTTTCATTTTGATCTTTCAAGCATATACAAAATGCATCAGTGTCAATGTAATACCCCATATCTGTGTGAGGTCACCGCGTAATTTAGATGAATTTAAAATATCGAAAAGTAGGTTTGATAGTAAAATAGATCACTGAATCGATCGAAGGGAGTACCTCGGACCCTAGATAATTAAGAAAAATAGTATAGCATCATCAAGTAATATAAGTTATGATTTTTGGTGATGAAAAAAATTGGATCGGGACCAACTTTCGGTACAGCTGTCGACTAGGCTAAGAAAATCGAATTGACGTATGAGACATCTGAAAAGTCAACGGAGCATGTCAAGGACTAATATTTTATGTATAGAACAACCCTTAAGTGATTTCGGGTTGAATCAATTGGATTTAGGGTCAAAATGATCAATCGGGCCTAAGTGCAATTTTCTAAATTTGTCCCGAATGAGGTCAAAATGGTAATTTTTTAGAAGTTTCAAGAGAGAAATGAGAAGTACAAATCTTGTGGGTCTTAGTGGGATAGTTGGATAATTCAGGGGCTTGAGAATGAGGGCCAAAATGTAAGAGATAGTTTTAAGAGGGCCAAAGTGTAAATAATAGAAAATTAAGAAGGAAGCTCCGCTATGGCCGCCATTGCCCACTGCCATCACTGACTAGCTTCGGGCGACGCCGTTGAAGCCATTTAGGGGTACAAAAATGGGCCCCACCACGTGGGGGTTTGATTAGGATCGAGATCAGCCAAGTATGGTTGTGATTTGACAGAAAATAGCGAGGCATGGCTGCGGTCATCGAATTTTTGGGAAAGGACGATTCATATCGAATGATCACGATTTGAGGCCATTAAATGGTTGTAAGGATGATAGAGGCGTCGATTTGACCAGGTATGACTCGTTTGGGCTTCAAAAACTGGTATAAATAGAGGTTCGAATGTGGCCGAATGCATCAAAATTTTTACTTCAGATTTCTCATGTTTGGGAGCGAATCAGAGGTCTGGGATAAGGGGCTTTTATTCTCCATGTATTAAGGATCATTTCTAGAGAATTTCGTGAAGTTTCACTAAAGTTTGAAGGTATTTCGAAGCATGCCAGAAAACGCGAAGCTTCGTTGGAGCCGGACTGTAAATCAACTATTTGGGCTATTTCCGGTGAGTTTTTTGGCCATGTGAGGGTACCATTGTGATGGTCTTGAGGAGATCTTCAAGGCGGTGTCGTCGGATCAGCCATTGCAGCAAGTCGCCGGTCACCTGAGAAAATGATCGGAGGTATTTTTATATTTTTTTAAATGTTAAAAATAAAGAAAATTTGAGAAAAAATAGAAATAAGGGAAATACAATTCTGGAAAAATATCCATAAATTCAAGAAAAATAAATATTTTGTTTTGATTAATTTTTATCTTAAACATTTCTTGAGGAGATAATTATTTTTTATTTTTGAAAGGAAATGTAAATGGAAAATAAATAGGAGGGATTTTTAGAAAATTCTGAGAAAATTCCATAAGGATAAGGAATTTATTTTATGTGTTTTGATGATTTTTATTGGAGGATATTCGAAGGAAATCAAGGAGAAATAAATTTTCTCAAGGAAAAGTAATTATGGAAATTTGAGAAAATAGGAAAAAAATCTGGAAATTTTCCAGAAAATTCCAGAGGCTTATAAATATTATTTTATTAATTATTTTGGAGAAAAATTTGGAAAAAATGCTTGAAGAGATATTTATTTTGAATTATCGAGAGAAAATTAGGAAGAAATTAGAGAAAATTTATGAGAAAATTGGGAAAATAGATATTGATTTTCCTTTGAATGCATATGATGTGTAGGGTATAGTTGAGACTCAAGGTTGAGCTATAGTACGCTTGGCACGAGAATCGGGGCAGTGCACGAGGATCGAGGCAATCCAAATACGTTCAAGGTGAGTGGTTCTACCGAAAAAAACTTGTTTGTGGCATGTGAATGATTTACTGTGAGTTGTTCATTCCACATTAAATTTCGTACATATTCAATTTCGTACGCACATATTAAATTTCGTACGGTAAATTGCATACATTGAGATGTTGATTTTATGTCATACATGTTATGATTTTTGGCATTGGCATGTTGTGTGTTGCCCATGTAGGACGTGGGTTGTAATCCTGTGATGTGGCCCTTGAGTGACAGCACTCGGGATGCGCAATAGGAATTAATGCTATGTGACCCACTTGAGACAGGGCTGAGACGGACTTCACCCTGCGGTACTCAAGTAGCGGGGCTGAAAGTGGACACCACCTTGGTTGTTGGCTCAAGTGGCGGGGTTGAGAGTGGACACCTCCCCAGGTTCCTTTGAGCAATAGCTTTAATACCGAGGTGTTGTTGATTCCGAGGATAGTGTTGATGTGATACTATTGGGGCTAGGGTTGCATTGGGTTTTGGAATGCTTTTGAGTAGGAGCGTAATGCTTAACAATGACAATGGGGTGATTCCCAGATTCATATGTCAAGGTTGTCCCTCTTAAGCAGGATTGTGTTTGACAATGGGTTGATGTGGTCGTGTTGCCTTTAGAGAGATTACATTTTCCCCGGTTAGGGCTAAGTGCTATGTGAGATTCTCTTAAACTGGGGCATGTCAGGATTTGTCGATTTTATACATGATTTTGCATATATTCATGAAAATATTTTTGAACCCTTACTTAGATGATTCAGCATCTAATTTGGACTATGTCCCTGGAATATTTAAACGTTCCAGGTGAAAACAGTGGCTCCAAGGGAAATGATGTCGTCAAGATATAGTTGCTATGTTGAGTTTTCATAGGTCTTTGTCTATGATTACGATTTTTAGAGATTATATAATATTTTGATATTTTTATGTGAAACATCGATTTGGTTATTTAACTGTAAAATGAATTTGTCGGTTATATATCATTGATGTTTCGATCTTACTTCTACTGATGTGATTGATAATATCTGTCTTAGTCTATTAATTTTGACATGCTGAGAAGGTACGATCGGGATTGTCAGAAAATGATTATGATGAAGGTATATATTTTGAGAGGCTTATGTTGTGTGTATGATATTGGAAAAATATATATATATATATATTCTCGAAATCTCGAGATAATGCGAGTTCTGCGAAAACGGGGCGTTACAGTCAAATTTCAAGCTTATATGTTTATATATTTTGAAAATCAAAAGCTATGAAAACATTTTTTATAAATAAAAAATAATGATGTTTTTCAAAATCAAAATAATATCAAAAACATAACAACATGCATTATAGAGTTTCAAATCTTTAGAATAGATTCATCAACTTCCTTCAACCATTCCTTCACAACAACAGTGATTATGTGAGCACAACATCTTAAATGTAAAAATTCATGATCCGTGGCTGTTCCCTTCCAATTTCCTTTCTTTGTTTTCAAATGTCTAATGGCTTCATTAGTAGAACTATAGCACTCTGATGGTGAAAACCTGATTAATTCCACATTCTATCAAGCATGACTTGACAATATACACTTAGAATTGAAGTTTATTAATAAATAAATGAAATAGGGAATCAAATAGAGTATAATAGGGTGTGTGGTTGGAGTAAGTATAGTTTTTGAGATAAAAAAATTAATATGAAATGAATTATTTACAATATAATGAAGACTAGAATAGAGAGTATGGTTAGAGATAATTTTATAAAATTTTTTTATCATTACTCAGACTTATGAATTGCTTCCAAACATCCCTAACCTTCACTTTGCGTCTTTTTCATTTTTGGTGAAAGGGTTTCCATCTGTCACCAGTTTTGTGGGCAGAGGTACCTTCTTGTTGCAGCTTCTCATTTTCATTTATATTGGCTTCATTGTCTATTTCAGTGTCCATCTACAAAATAAAGACATGACCGACCATAAACCAATAATCTAACTGAAACAAAATCTTTAATCGAAGAACCAATTGACTGATGCATTATTTTATTTCACAAGCAAACTCAAGGTTGAATACGATAGCTCAAATAAATAAAATATAAATCAATGGTCATTTCAGTTTATTAAATTATATTAAAATTAATTTAAATTAATGTTCTTTTATTTTTTATTTTGATTAATATTAAAATAAATTTTTATTAAATCACATAAAATTCCTCCTATAAAATCACACGTGTGCTCCTCTAGATTTGTGAAATAATTTTCAGTTCAATATACAATTGTATATTTAATTTCTGCATAGCGAATGTTATTTTTAAAGACTTCTAATCCCCTAAAAAAATCCTAAAATGAGGCGGTAGTGACACTTTAAAATTCAAATAAAAATTGTATAATAGAATAGCATGTATCCCTAGTGAAGTGGAGGAGATAATTAAATCAGGCAATTTCCAGAATATTCCTAATCTAAGTTCCAGCAAAAAGACATTAATAAAGAGGCGACAAGGTATTTCAGTAACTAGCTATCAGTTTCCACTTATAGCAAAAACAAAGACTCTTAGTTTCACGGAAAATCTTCCAGAATTTGGCTGAACACGTCAATTCCATGATCGTAGTAATACGGAGACACTAGTCCTTCCTCCATCAAGTTCCATGAAAACCCACTTTGATAGTAATCTGTAAATGTGTCTTCTACAATTAATGGTTCTGTCCAGAAATCTTCCATTGAAAGGATGCTATCTTCTGCAGCCCAGTTTATGTCACTTAAAACTTCATATACAGAGTTCATGGAGGAGAATTCACTGCAAGAATTTTCCCAGGAAAATGGCAGATCAGTTAGTTCATTGGCAGCTTCTATGGAGCCCAATTCATCACTCGTTTGGCCGGCTTCACAATGCTGCTTTTGGCCGGACTGCACTCCCGGCTGGTTGGCTTCCGATTGGGAAGTTTCGCCGGAGGAAGTAATCTTCTCTTTGATCAGTTCAGATGTCGGTTGATTTGCTTTGAGGCGCTTCTTGAGGTGTGTGTGCCAGTGGTTCTTTATGTCATTGTCGGTTCTTCCTGGTAGTTTTGCAGCAATGGCTGACCATCTGCAAATGGGAGAAGCTCAAGATTAAGATTATAATTATGAGAGTGCCTTACAAGTACTTATCATTTTGCTCATGAATTGGAAAGAAACTGGTCAAGCGAGAATATGACACCTCGTGCAGGTTCGTAGTTCAGAGGCAAAGGGTGGATGGAGAATGGAGAATGTCCATTAAGTCTTTGAATATGGTGATGTAAATATATTCAAAGGCAAAGAGTACTCTCTGTCGTTTCGGTCTTGGTGGACCATTCGTCACAAAGTTATTTCCAGTTTAATTAAGGGCGAAACAAAAGGGGCTAATGAGCCTGGTCATTAAAGCCTATCTTTCTGTAGTGTCTTGTGGAATCTAATTGGCCAATAATATACGATTCAGATCGATAAATTTGAGCTGAACATCATCACCAAACTGGGTATGCAAATCATATACATGTATGTCGATACACACGCACGCATACACACACACACATATATGTTTTATTTAAAAGCGAAATTGTGGATGTTTGTTTAGTATGATAATCCGTACTTATTTCCTAGCTTTTCGTGTAAGTGCATGACGAGATTGTCTTCTTCTCTACTGTAATTCCCCCGCTTCACATTTGGACGCAAGTAATTCAACCACCGCAGCCTGCAACTCTTCCCTGATCTCGATAGACCTGATCAAACAAACAATATATTCCATTAGCCAATCGTTTTACATCTCAAAAAAAATAGCACCCATGTCAAATTAATTAGGAGTTCATGAAGAAAATGGTATTGATGAGAGAGAGAGAGAGAGAGAGGCCATATATATACCCGCAAACTTGGGAAGTTGACGCCAGTTCCAGTGGCCATATCTGTGAATGTAAACTTTCAACTTGTTATCTTCTTCAGGGCTCCATTCTCCTTTCTTCATTCCATTTCTGTCAATGCTCCGTCCTCTCACCATTCTCTCTCTCTCTCTGACAAGACCATAAGCTCCGAGCAATACCTAAATCTCACGAACCTCGGTCCCTATTTATAACCCTAAATCAAGAACGTGTCGTGGAGAGGTCACAAAGAAGCTTCATGTGGGTGAAAAGGTCAAGGGGGGTAGTTGCTATATGGATTAATGCATTGACAATGTACAATGATGTGCCCATGATAACTCTCTTATATATAGTTCATTCTTATACCCACAACAAATAGTATTTTTCCTTAATTTTATGACGATAAACAATTATATCCAGTTGCTTCTTGCAAAGAAATTTAGCAATTGTTTTTGTGTACTTCAAGACAACATTATACACAACGATCCATTGAATTTTGCCTGTTTACCTCATGTTTCACATGCTGGTTTGGATTTATTCATTCTTTTAATATGCTTTGTGTGCAAACAGATCCACGAACCATGGGGATTAGATCAATTATAGGTAACTGCTGTCCAATTAAGTTTTTATGTAGAAATCTCACACGATATTGGGTGGGAAATAAAAAATTGGTTGTTAAGTAGTTTACGAAAATGCCACTGGTAGCCCACTTTTTTTTTTTTGGGGTGGGGGCTATAGTGTGAAACCACAGTCACAAATTTATCTAATAATTTACCAACTACGTATATCAACCATGCATGCACATGAAAGTTTGAGTGTGAATTTAATAATTTATTTTGAGGAAGTGTTTTTCTTATAAAAAATTCATCAAAATATGATATTGACTTTACGTATCATAATAGTATCATAAAAAGACTCCGACCTCATCAGGCCACTAGAGAGATAAACTCTAGTCTTTGCTGCCCCATTTTTGCTGCCATTAGCCTCATTTTCATTGTTGAGGCAATTGTCAATCCCTACTGATCATTGACGTTCAGTACCTTTTTTTCAAGTATATCCTTCACCTTATTTCTCCTAAAAGCTTTGTATCCACATCCCGAGATTGAATATTTTCCCTTTTCTCCTATCCCTTTAGCCCTTTCCATTCTCCCCCCTTTCTTCGTCTCACAAGCGATCTCTATTTTAAATCTAAAAGTTGCTTGTTAATCTTCGTTGTTGTACGCTCAATGGGAGTGGGATTTTTGGTATTGACTTTCTTGGTCCTTGCCTATGTGCCGACCACAATTGTGTTGGATCAATCTTCAAGAGAGAGAGAAAAAAAAAAAAAAAAAACTTAATTTGATTAAGCCACTGATTTTGCTCTTACCCAATCTACCTAAATTCTCTCAACTACAGCATACTCTAGTCTTTCTTTGTGTTTATCCTTTGTAATTCGTAGATTCCCGTATGTTTTACCTTTTGTTTGGTTCCGGCCTGTCTCCTTATTTAATTAGCTAGTTGTGGCCTCTTTATATATCATCTTTTTTCAAGGCTTCAACCTTAATATTTTATTTTAGCAAAAAAGGAAAGTGAATCTACAATTGTGACAAGGATTGTAGTAATTTCAGATTAAAAATGGATAACAATCGAGGTTGAGCAACAAACCCTTTTGGGGAATGGATTTCAAGTTGATGGAACCTGAGATTTTCTAGAGAATAATAATCATCTCGATAAGGATAAAATGATGAGTTTAGGGAACGATTGTCACGTTGATAAAGATCAAATCATCAAAATAATGAATTCCAAAAGATATAGTAAAATCGTTCCTTGTCTGCTAATGAATAAGGATAAAGAACAAGAGGACAAATAGAAAACTTATTTGTTTTATTGAACAAGAAAGGGCAAGATCTGGGCAAATAGTTGTAGTCTCGGATGCACGTAGGAAATATTGTTAATTAACTTAGTCACATGATTTAAAGAAAGGAGTTCAATTAATTAATTAGTTAATACTAAATAATTAGTGAACGAATCGCATGCGCTGAGTAAATATATATTTATTTATATGCACGTCCCTTCGACTTTGACATGGGTTGATGAAGATTCTCCGAACGGCGTCTAACCATGAAGACGTGTTTCTTGCGGACGTCTCCCCAATTATTATGTATGTTTAGCGTCTAACCATGAAGACGTGTTTCTTGCTGACGTCTCCCCAATTATTATGTATGTTTAGGGGACGGAGAAAAGATAAAATATAAAAAGTATTTTGAATATTTGATATTTTGAATGTATTTATTAAATTTATTTGATTATTTTTAAAAAAAGTTCTCACGATCTCTTATCTATCTCTTTTAAGATAAATTTATCTAACCTCTTACCACAAATAAATTTATCTAACTCTTTTAAGATAAGTCTCAATTACTTATATGCCCCTTGTTAGATAGTCAATGTCATTTAATGCATTTTAAAGAATAAAATTTATTAAAAATAATTATTTATTTAAATTTTATAATTAATATTATTTAAATTATTATATGTTTTGACAATTTTTAAAATTTAAATGATATTATTCTTTTCATTAATTTTTAAGATTTAAATTTCTTTCTCTCTCTCTATATATATTTTATTAACTAATACAATTCCTTTCACCAATTTTTAAATTATTTTATTTAATTTTATATTTTATTATCTATTATGAAAATATGTTTTTGCAATTTTTAATTATTTAGGTGAAATTATTGTAACTCCAACAATAATTATTTTTACTTTTTAACTCTTTTTAATTTTTTTTTGAAAATGGATTTAGAAAATATAATATTGTTTTTATTTTTTGATAATTCATATTAATCATAAATTATTATTTTAATTATAAATTTATTGTTGATGTTAAGAAATAATTTTGAATAAATTTGGTAATAAGGACATTTTAATAAAAAAAAAACTCTTATTTTAGTGCTTATCATATGGATTAATAAATATATAAAAAGAAAAAAAATATAATTATTAGTGGATTCCAAAAAAATTAGCAAATACTGTGATAAAAATCTTGAAATCCTTCTCAACATTATTTTGATTATTTTATATCTTGATTTAAAAAAAAATTTAACTTTATCTTGATATCTCTTATTTTATTCGTTTTAACAAACATCCCTCAGAAAGTACTAGAATCACTGATGATGCAAGATTATAAAAAAATAAATAAATAAATTGTAAGTTGAATGGATGTGAAAGTTGAACTGTAGGTTAATTTGTTGTTGCGGTGTGAACGCCATCTTAAAGCTAATCTTAGAGAGCCAATTATTCATACTGATGATTGAAAATATCAGTGAGTCTCTTAATTTTACTAAGATGATGATAGAGACAGCAAGGCAAAATTTTCCCCCAGGTTAAATGAATCACGCGTTGGTCAACGGGCGCAGATTAAGAATTAGGTTGGTGACGGCATAAACCTTTGAATAATTGAAAGTTATTTACATCATATATATCATATATATGTATATTCATGCAACTTAGAATTTGCCAGATAGCAACAGTACTAAAGATTAACGACGGACAAGTCTTTCTATTGCTAACTCTGAATAATTAAAAAAGTTAAATTAAATTTTTATTTAATTATAGAATTAATTTTTTGTCGTTAAATAAAAATTTTATTTTATATTTAAAAGCTAATGACGAAAACACCTATTAATCGCTAAAAATAGCGATGGATTATTATTTGCATTGCTAAAATTAAAATTAAAAAAATAAAGAATTAATTTTAGCAACAAATTTGGAGAATTTGTCGCTGATTTAGCAATTGATTGAATAATTCATCATTAATTTTAATTTTTTTTTACTTTTATAAATACATTTCACTCATTATAAAATATTTTTAATTTATTTTAGCGACGAACGAGAAATTGTCCCTAACTTGAATTTTCAATTTTACTTTTTTATTTTTTAGTCAATTAATTTATAAATATTTAAACTTGAGATGAATATTTAAATATATATGTATTTAAATTTTATAAAAAATTAAATATATTAATGTATAAATATATTTAAAAAACTAAATATACATTTAAACATAAGATGAATATAAAAAAGTTAATTTATAAAATTTAAAATTTTTAATTTAAATAAATATATTAATTAAGATGAATTGAAAATGTTTATTTATAAATATTTAACTTTTTTTATAAATAAATAAAATAAATATATTTATTTAAATTCTAAATATATCAATTAATATATTTCATGTGCATAAAATAAAAAATATATTAAATGTATAATAATTAACTATTAATAATATTTATTAAATGTGAACAAAATGTAAACAAACACTACTTTTAAAAAATAAATAAAAATTTTAAAAATCATAATATTGTTAAAGTTTTTATTATTTTAAATTTTAGAAATCACAAAAATGAAATAATATCTAGATATTGTATTATATAGAAATGAGTCTAGGGGTTATCTTGTCAGTCTTTTTTCTCTTTATAAATAGGAGAATTTTTCACTAAACTAAGATATGTTCACAATCTTGATGAAACTATAATTTCACTTTAAACACAAAAATAACTTATGCATCAAAAGGTTTGCAAGTGATCTCATTTGTGCTCTAAATTTATTTTTCTCTTTGTAAGCCTCTCGGAAACATCAAGAGACACTCTCTTGCATCTTGATCGAGACATTATCTCGCATAAAAAAAATATTATTATATCTTGACAATAACAGTGTAAATTCAACATATAATAATGGTTCTTAAAACTTAACTCGAAAATGCAATTTTTATTAGAATTCTTTTTTAAATAAATTCACGAAATGTCTCCTTATTTTTTATAGAAGTATTATCAAAACCAAACTCTGTCCATAGCTAAATTGATTTAGCGACGAATTTTTGACTTCCGTAACTAAAACTTGAAATTCTTGTAGTGTCAATTAATTATTAATTGGATTCAAACATGAAATTAGGGTATCTTTCCTGGATATTTTTCAAAAATTATATATATCCATGATTAATCAACCTATATTAATTAATTAATAATAATTTGTTCTTGAATTAATAGAAAATGTGCAGAAGGGAAATAATAATAATAATAATAATAATAATAATAATAATTAATCAAGGACGACGATGCTCATATTTGCTAATGACCTCTTATTATTCTCTCACGGAGATGTTGCTTCTACTAGAATGCTCAAAGAGTGCTTAGGGAATTTTGCTTTGATGTTTGATCTCCGTGCTAATCCAGGGAAGAGTGACTGCTTTGTGTCTTGCTAGGATGAGGCCTTGAGGGAGAGGCTGTTACTTGCCTCAGTATTCCGTAGAGGTCAGCTCCCTATGAGATACCTGGGTGTCCCCTTATTATCGACGAAGCTTGCCTATGGGGACTGTAAGCACATTTTGGATAGAGTTAGGAGTTGGGTACGTGTTCTCATGACGCAGTCAATCGCTGTCATTTGGGG
Source organism: Diospyros lotus (assembly GCF_014633365.1). Classification (NCBI taxonomy): domain Eukaryota; kingdom Viridiplantae; phylum Streptophyta; class Magnoliopsida; order Ericales; family Ebenaceae; genus Diospyros; species Diospyros lotus. The sequence goes on from NC_068352.1 coordinate 25,480,705, forward strand.
GTAGGCTTCAGCTGGCTCATTTAGGGGTAGGCTTCAGCTGGCTCATTAAGTCTTTGCTATGATATACTTATATTGGGCGTCTGTCTTTCTGTTGCCCAAGCGAGTGACTAAGGAGTTAGAGTGCATCATTAGGAATTTCCTTTGGAATGGGTTAGGTGAGGATTCCCACAAAGCTAAGGTCACATGGCGTGATGTGTGTTGTCCCATGGAGCAGGGAGGTCTTGGTTTAAAACCTCTTTTTCTATGGAATCAGGCTATGCTGACTAAGTTAATCTGGAGGCTCCTATGAGGCGAGAGAGTCCTTGTGAGTTAAATGGATTCACACGTTTCAGATTAAGAACAAGTGCCTGTGATGCTCCCAGTGCCACGCTCGTGTCCCTAGTACTGGCGAAAACTATTATGTGTTCGACGGGTGGTCAGAGATAAGTTTGGGTGAAAGGTGGAGGATGGCAGTCGTGTTTTTCTATGGTATGATAAGTGGCACTCCCTTGGGATCCTTGTCGATCGTTTCTCTACTAGCTCTCCCGGCGGCTTGATATCTCAATTACAGCTCGTGTCTCTGAAATCATTGTTGATGGTAGGTGGGAGTAGCCATCGAACTGGACATCTTTATCCATGGAGCTTATCTAGCACCGGATGCCAGGCCCCCCTAGGGTAGGTTGCCACGATGTGCTCGCTTGGACCTTGGCTCAAGGTGGTGCTTTTTCTGTTAAATCTATCTTACAAGGGTTGTTATAGCAACATGACCAAGTCCCTTGGTATCGGCTTGTGTGGTTTGGGTATGGAGTCCCTACGCGTTAATTTATTCTATGGTTAGCAATTAAGGAACAATTATATACTTTTGATCTTGTTAATCTGTTTCTTCCATTTCCTAATAGGTGTTTTCTTTGCAGGGCAGAGTCCGAGAGTCACAACCATCTATTCTTTAAGTGTTCTTATTCTAGGCAGGTGGTGTCATTTTTCCAACATGCAATGAAGTTTGCACGGCCCTGGTGTCGATAGGAGATGGGGGTCTTATGGGCGGCGGCTCGGTGGAAAGGTAAGAATCCTTGGCATGTTGCTAATCGTTTAGTTTTGCAGGCGATGGTATACTTTTTGTGGTGTGAGCACAACAACCGGTGTTGGCGAGATTCTGAGTGGTCTACAAACCAACTCCCCCCAGTAGATACAGTGTGTAGTGTGGGCTCGGTTGGTCACCATCCCTTTTTCACATACTCTACAGAGCTGTGCGCTTCGACATGTTTGGCGGCTCCCTGCCAACCAGCACTCTTAGCTTAGGTCCATATATTGATGGTTATGGTTCTAAGTATGTGTTCCTGTATTGGTCCTAGGACTAGTTGATACACGCTTTTCCTTCTAGTCCTATGGTTTATCTTTGTTCACATTGTTAGCTTGGTAGCTCCTCCATGGTTGTCTTTAGGTCTGCTATTTGCTCCTGGTCTTTCATTTGATCACGATGGCGTGTTTTGGAGTGCCTTTTGCCTCAGACTGTTTACTTTTAAGTTGGAGTTATTCCGTTTTCTATTCCATGTGTTCTTCTTATGTTGTTTTGATTCTGTCATGTGTAGATCTTGAGTATCTGTTTTCATTTATGTGAGTATGTTTTCTAAGGTATGCCCTAGATTGTATTCTGTAAAGACATTTTAATTATATCTATATATATCTCTTTTACTTAAAAAATAATAATAATAATAATAATATAATAATAATAATAATAACCAATATCCCCTTTGTCAATTTGTGATTTGAGTGACTTCTATCTCTACTCAACCATGTATAAATTTAAGTAAGTAATAATAATTCACATAATTTCAATCAAAATTAATAAGTGAAATCAAGTTGTGTTCTTTACAGACCATCTGCATAAGTTGAAGTCCAAAAAGCCCTTAAAAATGATGTTATCAGTTACGTTCATTCCACATTTCGTTTAGGGCTAAAAATTTTGTGCTCCAAAGGCCAGCGAGATCGATGCAGGGAAAATGGATAAACTAGCTAGTTTCTTCTAGATTCCATTTACCAGTTCAATACATTCTCATACTCCTCCCACATGCCATATGAATCTAGAAATTCCTCGCCGGAAACCGGAGAATGAGCCGAGAAAATTCCCTGAAAATCGTTCGTGGTGTCATACTTGTCTACCTGAAACGGTTCCGTCCAAAAACTTCCGGCCGTTTCGGCCAACGCTTCGGAAGGCGAAGCATCATTCTCTGCGGCGACGCTCGTCGAGTTCATCGTCGCAGAATCTAGCGCCGGCGAGCTTGATTCACAGGACGACGGCGGCAGTGAGAAGTGCGAGCTTTCAAAGATTTCGAGAGTAAAAGAGTAGTTTGAGGAAGAATTAATCTTGTGTTGTGATGCTACTCTTTTTTGTCCAGTCTTTTTGCGTCTGCAAGGATGATTGGAGCTAGAGTTTTTGGGTCTTGAGATTGGGGTTTGCCTTGAGTTTCTGTTGATGTAGGTGTGCCAGTGGTTTTTGATGTCATTGTCTGTTCTTCCTGGTAACTGCGCAGCCATGGCAGACCATCTGTACAAAGAAGATAGCAAAGAGATGTTAAACTGATCAAATCTATTTCCCAAAGAGAACTATTATTATTGCATCATTCTTTTTCCCGGTAAAAGGGGTGAATCAGATTTCAAGTTAAGGACAGCTATGCACATAAATAAGACACTACCCAAGGCTAGTTGCATTTTAAAGCTAACCTTTTTCGCTCTTAAACCTAAATTACCATAGCAAGCAACTAATTAGGCCCCAAGGGCTAAAAGGGATTGCGCAATATATGTGTCTGTATATATATATATATATATATAAGAGCTTTTAATTTGAAAGATTTCTCTTAACAATTCAATTCTCATGTTAGCTATCACCCGGTGATTTTATCATACTATATTATACCTGCAAGAAGATCTTTGTTACATTATTTTTTAGTGATAATTTTATTATTTTGTTGAATATATATTTATATATATATATATCCATTCATCCGATTTGAACTTATTTGTGTACAAAATATAAAGGCGCACGGTGTGTAATTAAAGAAGAAATTAAATTGCAATAAATTCCAGTACCTATTCCCAAGTGACTGGTGCAACTGAATGATAATCTGTTCTTCTTCCTTGCTGAAGTTCCCCTTCTTGATGTTTGGCCGCAGATAGTTCAACCAGCGCAATCTGCAGCTCTTCCCACACCTTGACAGTCCTTCAAGAGATAACCAAAACAATAATATATAATTAATGCAAAGAAAAATTAAAACCATAATTTCATGAAAATAATATTGCACTAGCTAGTATATATATATATATGGTGGCCAATTTGTTGTTAAAATTGGATTTTTATGTTTTTCGTGAAAATCTACACAACCCCATTTGAGATGTTTCCGGGTACATAGGAGCACTTTCCGGAAAATATAGGTTTAGCCGTAATTAATATTCCCATTCAGATGGATAAAAATAAACCTAGCTAGGAGGCATTAAAAGGAAAAAGGAAAGAGAAACAAACATTTCATGTACATGTACATGTACATGTAATTAAAGATCGTTCTATGTTTCCTTCTATCCAAACACCGATATCGATCTTTACCTGCAATCCTGGGAAGTTGGCGCCAGTTGGAACATCCATGTTTAGTAATAAAATCCTTGAGCTTCTTGTCTTCCTCCGGAGACCAAGTTCCCTTCTTCAGTCCACTCCTTTCACAGCAAGAACAGCTCGCCATCTCTCTCTCTCTCTCTCTCTCTCTAAGAATTTAAGACTCTAGACTATATATATATACACACACAAATATAGTGAATGTGGAGCACACATGTATATATATATAGTGAAATGAAAGGCAAAGCGTGTAGGGAAGAAGTCAAGAGTGATGAAGCGAGAAGAAGCTGCAGGCCGTTTTCGAGGGGGGGCTTTGGGTTGGGATGGGCGGGTAGTCCTGTCTTCTGTTGATATTTCGTCTTTGCATATTCCCATTCAGAAAATCTACACAACCCCATTTGAGATGTTTCCGGGTACATAGGAGCACTTTCCGGAAAATATAGGTTTAGCCGTAATTAATATTCCCATTCAGATGGATAAGGCATTAAAAGGAAAAAGGAAAGAGAAACAAACATTTCATGTACAAGTATATGTAAAGATGATATATGTTTCGTTCTATGTTTCTTTCGATCCAAACACCGATATCGATCTTTACCTGCAATCCTGGGGAGTTGGCGCCAGTTGGAACATCCATGTTTAGTAATAAAATCCTTGAGCTTCTTGTCTTCTTCCGGAGACCAAGTTCCCTTCTTCAGTCCACTCCTTTCGCAGCAAGAACAGCTCACCATCTCTCTCTCTCTGAGAATTTAAGACCCTACTCCCTAGACTATATATATACACACACACAAATATAGTACAGGGGAGAATGTGGAGCACATATATATATGTATATATATATAGTGAAATGAAAGGCAAAGCGTGTAGGGAAGAAGTGAATAGTGATGAAGCGAACCGTTTTCCAGGGGGGGGGGGCCTTTGGGATGGGATGGGCGGGCAGTCCTGTCTTCTGTTCATATTTCGTCTATTCTACAATCCACGTGTTCATACATACTATACCAGAGTCACAGTGGGGGAGTGGGCCAGATTTTTCTTTTAAAATTTTACTTCTCACAATGATTTACAACTAAAAATAAGAAAGTTATATTATAATTTACTACTAAAAATAAAAAAATAAATATTGAAGAAAACAAGTATATAATGGCTCAATAATAATATCATAATATTTTTTATAATTTGTTTATAATTTTATTTTTTTTACAATGATGATGCAAAGAAAATAAAGTATTGGAGAAAATTGTGAAGGAAAGAAACCAAATATTAAAGAAATTTATATTGAAAAAAATAAACAAGTTAATAAAGCAAGTATTGAGTAAATTGATCTTATACAACTTTCTATGGATTCCAAGCTAAAAACTTCAATAATGGACAACAATATTAATCTTCGAGATTAAATTAGAAGATCTTACTTGTATAGAAATCTGTGTCAACCTCAAAATCAAGACTTTTTAAAACAAATAGTGGGAACAAGGAGGTAGTGATTTTTTATAAAAAAAAAAAGGGTTTAATAATTTTAAAAAGAAATATAGATTTCAAATTCATATTGGAGATGCCAATAATGCACACAATCAACTTCGAAACAATTGTAAGGTCTTAATAAATCAAAAGCAAAATATTAAGATAGTTTTTTTTTGAACAATTAAAACAAATACAATGTCATTATCAAATTCGTTGAATGCATTAATTAATTATGTTTGATTTCTTCTACAACAAAGACAATTTTTCGTGGTCATAACGAATTTAAAGATTTAAATAATAAAGATAATTTTTTTGAACAATTACAATTTATAATATGAAAATTTATAAAGAATAATTGTAAGAAGTTTTTATATTTTAATATTATTATTATTATTTTATTTTTAAAATTATATATATTTTGTATATTTAAATTTATCCCCAGAATAAAAAATCCCTGGTTCCGCCCCTCCATGCTCCAGCTGCTCTCCCACTTTTTTTTCTTCTTCCAGTTTTTTAACTTTTTACGTTGACGTAAGAACATGAAGGTGGCTGACTACACAAGGGGAGACGTAATCAAACAAGTTTATTCACCACCTCATGCTCCAATGAGGAGCTGCTACATCACTGATGACAATCAGTGATGTATATATATATGCTTTGAAATCAAACTCTCGATGAACCATTGTTATTAATAGAAGTGAGTCTTGGTCTTCGATATGTGGGTCTGCCTGCCTTGTCTCTCCAAATAAAAATGAATTAGTTGATTGATGCAGGTAATTCACACCAAAAGTCAAAAATTTTTGGTATCTTTTGTAATTTGATCATTAAATTTTAATTGATTATAAAATAATTATAAAATTTTTAAATATTTTATAATGTGATCACATTTGAGACTTTTCGGCACGCTCTCGTAAAAGTTGATACCTTTTTGATGACGTGACATTGATGTGTTAGCGAAAACATGCTAGAAAGTCTCAAATATTATTACATTACAAAATATTTGAAAGTTTTGTGATCATTTTATAATCAATTAAAATTTATTGATTAAATTGTAAAAGATACCAAAATTTTGTGACTTTTGTCATGAATTATCCATTGATGCGATGTCACACTTTATCATTTTACTTTTTATTATTTTGTTTTATAATTAGAGCTTTGTTTATGAAACTGGGAAGGGGAGGGGGACGAGGGTTGATGAGTTCAATGAATTCAGCCATAGTTGGTTTAAAGAGAGGAGGGGGAAATTAAAGGAAACAAAAAGAGAGATAGGTAACTAATTATTAGTAGTGATTTATTAAAGGTTCTTTTAAAGTGTTATAAGTTTTTAATTGTAAAGAGTACTTATTGGTTGTGAATCCTAAAAATTAAGGATGGGGCAGTTCCTTGAATTAGGCTTCATTTAAATGGTGTTTTTGTGTAATTTATCTGAGTTATAAATATTTTTTAATTTTAGCAAAAAAATTAATTTTTTCCTTAAATTTTTATTAGTAGTTAATTCATATATTGTCATATCGTGTTTTTGCTTAATTTATCCTTAAACTTTTAATTTTATTATATTTTCAAGATTTATCACTGTCCATTCTCTTATGATAAATTAATATTTAATTTATTTTGTAAAAAGATAAAAATAAGGATATATGTATAAGAATTTTTTTTTTTTAGGACAAAGGGAGAGATGGGACGAGGGATGTCTATTCCTTTGACTCGATCATAAGGGTCTCTTATTGTTAAATAATATTAAGTTTAAGCTATTCTAGAAGATAATCCATCACCTTTAACGTCATCAACATGCTACAAAAAAAATTCATTTTTTCTGATAATTTTTGTGATGGTTTTAAAAATCGTCGCAAAATATCATATTTTGTGGTGATTTTTTTAATATTTTGATGTGATTTTTCAAAACCTCTACAAAATTCATTAAAATATTTAATTTTGAGACGATTTTTTGAAAACTACCACTAAATTTAGAAAATAATTAAATAATTAAAAAATTAAATTAAATTTAGCAGCGATTTCTAATAAATCATCGCTAAATTCAAAAATAATTAAATAATTTAAAATAAAAATTAAATTAACATTTACGATGATTTTTTAAAATTGTCATAAAATTTATTAAAAAATTAAATTTAGCGACGGTTTCTAAAAAATTGTCGCTAAATTCAAAAATAATTAAATAATTTAAAATTAAAATTAAATTAACATTTGTGATAATTTTTCAAATTATAGCAAAATTCATTTAAAATTGAATTTAGTGATGGTTTTTGGGAAACATTGCTAAATTTAAAAATAATTAAATAATTTAAAATTAAAATTAAATTAACATTTATGATAATTTTAAAAAATCGTCGTAAAATTCATTAAAACTTTGAATTTTACTTAAGAAAATAATTAAAAATTAAATTAAAAAAAGAAATATAAAATCTTATAAAGAGATTTAAAATTAAATTTAAATTAATCACAAAATTAATTAAAAAATTTAAATTAAAAAAATAAATTTAATAAAATTTTAATAATTTTAAAAATATATAAAATCTTTTTTTATTTTTTAATCAATTAATTTATTTTATTTAATTCAATTAATTTATTTTTAATATATTCCTTTATTCTTTTAAAAAATAATAAATTAATTAATATTTTTTAATTTATATTAAAAATATAAAATATAATTCTGAAAAATAGTTATTGGATTTGTATATAATTTATATGCACATATATATAATAAAGAGGCTTGGTAGATCAGATAATTTCGAGCACGCACGTGCATATGAGAGGCCCCAGGTTTGAAACCGAGGAAGAGGAAGGCTGAAAATTTAATTTCTAGTATCGCTCATGTGGCACGCAGGGTCTAGGAGTGCGTGGGCGGCTAGGCGCGTGTGCGAGTCTGGGCCTGAGCCACGCTTTCGAGAAATTAAAATTTTAATTTTTTTAAAATTTTTGCAGCGGTTCTAAGAACCACCGCTAAATATTTTAAAAATCACCACTACATCACTAATTTTGCGACGGTTTAAAAATCGTCGTAAAAAATATAATTTGCAGTAGTTACTCCAGCAGTTGTTGAAAATCATCACTAAATACTCCACGATGGCTGATTTAGTGACGATATACAAAAAAAACTGTCGTTAAATGCCATTTTCTTTCTTAATGTACTCCCTCGTCTACATTGCAAAAAAGTCTACTTCTTGCAAGTAAGTTTAGGGTTTAAATTCAATCTCGCGACCTTAAAAAATTAGCAAGAAAAATCTTCTAACAATTAATATTGGTCACCAGCTTTTTAGTAGCATAAATAAAACTCTTTTAAAATTTTATTAAAATAAATATATAAATGAGATTAATTAAAACCATTTAAAATTTAAAATTTAAAATTTATATATCTAAACCTTAAATCCTAAATTATTTACATCCCTAAAACCACCCTAAACGTGTCCCGGACGTAGGTGCATGGTTTCCACGAAATTAATTTACTTGTACTGAGCCGTGAATAACGTTGCATATCCAGAGACAGCTTGACTTTGATGGCGCAACTGATCATTGATCTATTAATATTTGTTCAAAGTCAAGCAAACCGATGTGTTATGTCGGGGCCACCAGCTTAATTTTTTCTTAACCGTGGGCCATTGGCCCTAGGGAAGTCCTTCAACGGTTAATTGGGAGGGATATTGACATTTAACACAATGAGTCCCACTCAATATATATTAAATACCAACTTTTAATATATTAACAGTTTAAAGATTATTGACAATTATTAATTATCGCTAATTTTTAATTATTGTTACTGAGTGCGATATGAAGTGTTACAATTTTATATTTAAGTAAGATTTTTGTCATTTTTTAAATTTTAACACCATTCAAACAGTTATTGAGCACTTGTCAGTGAAATTTTTTTTTATTGAGAATGGTACCAGATATAATGTGAGAAATGTGATAGCATAAAGTGTTGGTTTGGAAAATAATTGTTGCGGAAAATCTCTTCAAAATAGAAAAGGTTAGTGCAATAAAACGAATCAAAATATAGATTAAAACAAGAACTTAAAGTAAACAAACACAAACTCCCTGTTTTTAACCGTTCAAGGCTCAGATCTGAAAGACCAGTTACCACTCTTGGTAACACCAACGAATAGGAATCACAAGCCACAAACAAACCTCTCAAACCATAAGCCCAGAAAAGCCCCAACGCCTCTCGGCCAAACCAGCAAAGAAAACCCTCTCTCGCTCATACAATCACAGCCACACACATAGTAAGTAGATCGATCACGAAGACAGCAAGATCAAGGCTCAAAACGAGGAGAATCACTTCCCCAAATAAGGATCCCCAAATCTGTATAAATAAGTTGCTTCCAATGATAACAGAGGAACCGCTTTTCTCACACAAGTCGGCTGAAAGCATGAAAGGAAACAGCATCCACAGAAGGCAAGAGAGCCTTCATCGCTATCGAATGAACAAGGACTGAAGTGATGAAGCAATCGGCTAAAATAGGAAACACGAGAGAGAGAGAGAGAGAGAGAGAGAGAGAGAGAGAGAGAGAGAATCTAGGCACCTTACCAATTCTCACGTACAGCAGAAAGCATAATCAGTAGGTAAAAGAAGACCTTACCAATTCTCTTGTAACTTTACCAATGCTTAGAAGTTCTAGGCACCTTTTGAATTTTTCAACAGTAAACACCTGTGTTCCCATATCAGAGGGGTTAAAATCTGAATGCACTTTTTCAAGTTTAATAATATCTTGAGATATAATATCACGAATAAAATGCAATCTTACATCAATGTGTTTAGTGCGTTCGTGAAAAACAGGATTTTTACACAAGTGTATAGTTGATTGACTATAAGAAAAAACAATAACATTTTCTGTTAAAACACACAGTTCATTAAGCAAACCTTTAAGCCACAATGCTTCTTTAATTGCTTCTGTAGCAGCTATATATTCAGATTCAGTAGTGGACAAAGCAACAATGTGTTGAAGTTGAGACTTCCAACTAATACATAAATTACATAAAGTAAACACATAAGATGGTGTTGATTTTCTATTGTCTCTATCACCTGCATAATCTGAATCTGTAAACCCTATTAAACTCATTTTATCTGAATAATGTTTATATACTAAACCTACATTGGAAGTACCCCTCAAATACCTAAGCAACCATTTCAATGCTTCCTAATGGGCAAGACCTGGGTTTGTCATAAATCTACTTAATGTGCTAACTGCATGGGCTAGGTCTGGTCTAGTACATACCATGAGGTACATAACCGATTCTATTGCATTTGAATAAGGGACTTTACTCATGTACTCCTCTTCTTCTTTGTTAGCTGGAGATTTTTCTTTTGACAGTATGAAATGGGCTCCTAAAGGTAAAGAAACTGATTTGCTTTCATGCATGCTAAATCTTTTTAGAATTTTTAACACATATGAAGTTTGATGCAAGAATAACATGGAATTTGACATATCTCTTATAATTTCCATACCTAGAATTCTTTTAGCCATACCTAGGTCTTTCATGTCAAATTCTCCACCTAAAGCAGATTTTATGTTATTGATCTTTTTAACATCAGGGCTAATAAGAAGCATGTCATCAACATAAAGTAAAAGAAATACACAGTCATCTTTATTTTTATGCTGAAAATATAGGTAATGATCAAAATCACTCCTTTTAAAACCAATTGATTTAACAAATGAATCAAAACGTTTATACCATTGCCTAGGAGATTGCATTAAACCATATAAAAAAATTTTCAAGAAACATACAAAATCTGGTTTTTTTCTTATCTTCAAAACCTTTGGGTTGAAACATATAGATTTTTTCATCTAAGTCACCATGCAAAAAAGCAGTTTTAACATCAAGTTGTTTAAGTTTCTAGTCAAAATATGCAACAAAAACAAACATGACATGAATGGTAGTATACTTAACAACTAGTGAAAAAATCTCATTATAATCTACCCCTTCCTTTTATGTGAAACCTTTGGCTACTAACCTAGCCTTAAATCTTATGGGGTCTTTTTCACTTGTACCTTCTTTAACCTTAAAGATCCACTTACAGCCCACAATAAACTTATCTTTAGGTCTAGGTACTAGTTCCCATGTATAGTTTTTATTTAAAGAACTCATCTCCTCTCCCATTGCTTCTTTCCAGTTTTTAGAATACTCACTTCTAATGGCCTCTTCATATGTTTTTGGCTCTTTATCGACTAGATCTTGATAACTAGCAAAAGCTAAATCAAAATCAGATTCTAGCCTTTGAGGAATCTTATGAGATCTCCTCTCTCTATCTCAGGCTAGTTGATAGTTAGATAGCGGTGGTTGTTCTATAGGAGGCTGTTCTTCTACTATCTCATTTTCCTCATTTTCTTCAGTCTGATTTTGTATCTCCACCTCACTTGAGGTGGTGGGAATATTGGTGCTAATATTCCTAGACTCTTCTAGGGAATGAGGACCTTCATTGTCTTGCTGTTTGTTATTGTTTGATTGTAAACAAGTCATTTCAGATTCATTAAATGTGGCATTTCTACTTACAATTATTTTTACTCCCTTTTGACTTCTATCCCAAAGCCTATAACCCTTTACTCCTTCAGGATACCCTAAGAAAACACATTTTCTTGATCTAGGTTCCAATTTGCCTTCATTCTGATGAGAATAGGCAACACAGCCAAAGGTTCTAAGGGTTGAATAATCTGCACATTTTCCATGTCATTTCTCATAAGGAGTGTCACCATTTAATGTAGCTGATGGGGTCAAGTTAACCAAGTAACAAGCAGTCATAACTGCTTCACTCCAAAAAGATTTAGGTACATTAGAACTAATCATCATACACCTAACCTTATCTAGGAGAGTTCTATTCATTTTTTCAGCCACCCCATTTTGCTGTGGGGTGTGAAGGACAGTTCTATGCCTTGTTACACCACATTCTTTACACAAATCATCGAAATCCTTGTTGCAAAACTCTAGACCATTATCAGTCCTTAGATACTTTATTGTCTTACCTGTTTGATTTTCTATTTGAGTTTTCCAAGTTTTGAAACTTTTAAAGGTTTCTATTTTGTCTTTTAAGAGAAAAACCCACACTCTCCTAGAAAAATCATCTATAATAGACAAAAAATATCTATTCCCACCAAATGTAGGATTTGATGCTGGTCCCCATAAATCTGAATGGATATACTCTAAAACCCTTGAGGCTCTATGCACATTTGAAGAAAAGGATAATCTATGATGTTTGCCTAACACACAATGGTCACAAAATGGGATATCGGACACAAAGTCCTTACCAAAGACTCCCTTATCATTTAGGAACTTAAGTCCTTTAATACTAACATGAGCTAACCTATTGTGCCATTTTTGAGTGACATCAGAATTGATTGAATCAATGTGAGAACCTGAGCTACTCATTACCTCAACAGTTAAGGCATATATCTCATTTCTTCTAACTCCCTTACACACCATCATTGCCCCTTTAAGCATTTTAATCATTTCATTTTCTATTTTTCCTGTAAATCCATTCTTTTCTAATTCTCCTACTGAAATTAAGTTTCTAGCCATTTCAGGGATGAATCTAACATCTCTCAATTTTAGGACATATCTTGATTCTAACTTAAGAGTGATGTCTCCAATCCCTACAACCTTATAGGCTATATTGCTACAAACTATGGCATCACCACCCACGGAATCGCGCATATTTTCAAACCAATGTCTTTGGGATGTGACATGGAATGATGCACCTGAGTTAAGAATCCATTCTTGCCCATGTGCCCTAAGTGTAGCATTAATTTCAGCAATGTCAGAATCTATAAGCATGTAAACTTCACTAGGGTCAAAAGAGGTTATTGCATTTGCTTCTTCTTGATCCTTTAATTTTTCCTTTTGCTTATTTTTCTCAGCATAACAGTTTTTAATATAATGTCCAATTTTCCCACAACCAAAACACTTACCCTTCCCCTTTCCTTTGGTCTTAGACTTAGACCTACTTCTACCTCTTTTTTTACCACATCCCTCATGTCTTCTAGATTGAGACCTACCTCTCATCAAATGGACCTCTCCATGTCTTTTCTCACTTTTTAACTCCATATCTTTGCTCCTAAGGGAATCTATGACTATTTCAGGTGTCAAGGTGTCTCTACCATACTTAATGGCATTTTTAACTTCCTTATATGCATCTGGAATTGCATTTAAAAGAATTATGGCTTTGTATTCTTCAGTTACCTTTTCACCACAATTAGTTATATCTTGCACCAACTTATTGAAGATATCTAGATTGTCACCAAGATCCCTAAAGGAGTCTATCTTAAAACTGAAGAAGCTTTCAAGCAAGAAAAGTTTGTTGGGTGTGGATTTTTTTACATGGAGTTTTTTCAATTTTTCCCATAACTCTTTTGTAGAATTAAGTTTTCCTACCTTTCTTAGAACAGAATCAGAAAGATGTAAAATGATAGAAGTATAAGCTAATTCATCAGCCTCAGTTTTTTGTTCAACAGTATATGATTCAGGGTATTTTCCATCGAAGGCTTTAGAAACTTTCTGTTGTACCAAAATTCTCCTCATTTTTTGTTGTCAAATCGAGAAATCCTCCTTCCCATTGAAAACCCCGAATTCAAAATGATATGCAAACATGTTCACACAAAAGACTATGCTTAACACACACAAAATAATTTTAGGTTTTAATTTCAACCTAACAGATAGGAACAACTAAGGCAGATTTCACACACAGCACAATAACACTGATTTTTTTTTTTTTTTTAAGCAAGACTTAACTGTATAAAAAAAAAAAAACAGTTTATGCTAGCGTAAGAAAAACACAGATAACCCTAAGTCTAGCAACAAGCAATGGTTACCACCACAGGATAACCCCCAAACCTAATGGCCACCCCCACATGATGACCTGCTAATTGCTAGAAAAGGAATATAGAGAAGTTACCAATACAGATCTCAAGGCTGAGACTTGTGAAAGATGCAGGCACAGATTTGGAACAGACGAGGGGCACCCCGGCCTCCACGCGCTACCCCATGTGCTGCCGCCTACATGCTCACGCGTCGCTGGTCGGCAGGCGAGTGAGCAGCCATGCGTTGCTCGGAGAGAATCCCCACGACTTGCTAGATCCGGATCTGGGTGTCCTCGCAACCCAACTCACAAACTGCAAGGGTCAATCGAACCGAGATCAGATCTGATATGAAAAACGGACTTACCGTGAGATCGGATCTAAAAATGTTAGGGCTTCTCAGATCTGATTCGAACAAGGCACTACCCAGGAGCCACACAAGGCTCTGATACCATTTGTTGCGAAAAATATCTTCAAAACAGAAAAGGTTAGTGCAATAGAACGAATCAAAATATAGATCAAAACAAGAACTTAAAGTAAACAAATACAAACTCCCTGTTTTTAACCGTTCAAGGCTCAGATCTGAAAGACCAGTTACCACTCTTGGTAACACCAATGAATAGGAACCACGAGCCACAAACGAAGCTCTCAAACCGTAAGCCCAGAAAAGCCCTAACACCTCTCGGCTAAACCAACAAAGAAAACCCTCTCTCGTTCAAACGATCACAGCCACACACACAGTAGGTAGATTGGTCATGAAGACAGTAAGATCAAGGCTCAAAACGAGGAGAATCACTTCCCCAAAGAAGGATCCCTAGATCTGTATAAATAGGTTGCTTCCAGCGATAACAGAGGAACCGCCTTTCTCACACGAGGAAAGTCGGCTGAAAGCATGAAAGGAAACAGTATTCACAGAAGGCAAGAGAGCCTTCATCGCTATCGAATGAACTAGGACTGAAGCGATGAAGCAATCGGCCAAGATAGGAAACACGAGAGAGAGAGAGAGAGAGAGAGAGAGAGAGAGAGAGAGAGAGAGAGAGAATCTAGGGCTCGGCCGAAAAAAGGACAGAAACGCCAACAGAAGAGCCAAAAGGCTCTTTAATATATGGGCTGAAAAATGGGCTAAGCTTGAGTGGGTTTCACCCCCATTTGAGCAAATGGGCTGAGGCCCATTTCTCCTCTAAAATGGGGAGTGAGCTTGTGGCCTGACTTCTAAAACGGATTGCCAAAAAATGACGGTAATGGTCTTGGGTCCTTCAATCTTGGGCCGAAACCTATGAAGACTCATCCGAAAAAATCGTCATTGCCTTGGGTCTTATTAGGGAATAAAAAACAACAATAATGTTATTTATCTTTAATAGAGATGAACAATAGTAATACGACGGTCTATATAAAAGTATTTCTTTGAAAAAGATGAAAGGGCCTGGTTTATAATGAATTTGGGTCCTCAAATGGCGAATGAATGCATTTGTTTGAGGAGAGTATTTAAAAAGAACTACTACTATTCATGTTGAAGGAGATGAATTGTTTTCTCTCTTTGAATATAGCTAGGATAAAATGGTTTGGATAAAGTTTTCAGCATAATGATTATTTTCAAATATACTATGACACAGTTTGGATCGAGTTTTCAACCTAATGATTCTTTTCAAATATATAATAACTTTGTTTGGTATGACTTATAGGGGAGTTAAAGCTTCGGGTTATGAACTTTTCATAATTAATTTAAAATAATTTTTAAAAATTGTACCAAATAATTTAAATATTTTTATTATTATCAACAAGGGATACTAACTAACTGATGGATTCCATACATTCTTTTCAGATATTAATATAAATAAATAATATATAATATAATATAAAAAAAACTCTCTCTCTCTATATATAATAACTTAAAAATAAAAAATAAATAAAACCCTAAAGTTGCTTTCAACTGGGAGAATGATCAATCTGGCCGCTCTCAAACAACTGAATAATAGAACTTATTAACTGATGGATTCTATCAGGACAAAACACTTTATAACTAATTTTGATCAAATTTTAAAGTTAACAAAACACCCTCTAAATGTATAATATTTTGGCTAGGGTTTGTCCCCCAAAAGTAGAAATTTCAGTTGGCTAGCTAGCAAGGCCACTGGCTTTGCCATTTAGACGTACAGACAGGCATCATTATTATTTCCTAGTGACTTTCTTGTGCCATTTCTCCATTCCTCTCTCCAATTATCAACATTTTGAAATTTCGACCATATTTTAATTAAATGTACGTACGTGGGCTCGTTTTGAATTGAGGTACAAAAAATGAGTTAATCAGAGCTAAGTTAGAGTGAATTAAAACAGAGTGGAGTTAACCAGAGGTGAGTTAGATTGAATTAAATAAAATTATTTGATAAGTATATTGAGTTTAAATTTTTAGAAAATAAAAACATTTTATTAAGTAATGAAGCCACAAAGACCACAAGTTGAGTTGAGTTGATTTTTGTTATTAATTAAATATTATTACATCATATTATGATCGAATGTAATATAATTGTTGTACAACCTTGTATATGTTAATACAAAATAATTATAATATTATATTAATGTTATAATTATAATATTTATATTAATTCCATAATAGATTAATATTAATATTAATACTATATTAGATTATAATATAATATAGCACTATTATCATATTAAATTGTATAATAATAAAAAATATTATTATTAAAATTATAATATTAATAATAATATAATTAAATTAGAAGAGTTCAACTTGCCTCAACCTCACCAAACCATCTCAGCCAAACTTGAGAATGAATAGTATTAAAATTTTATTTCATCATTTTCTTAGTGAGTCTGCTTGTGTCAAGAATATATAATGCCCTGTCATATAATTTTATATTATTAATATAATTTTAGAAATTAGTTATAATTATAATGTCATTTCTTAATTTTTTTAATAAAAAAGTGACAGGAGATGAATTTCTAATCTAAATAAATAGCATTACTTTTATAAATTTGATAAGATAAAATAGGATTGTACTGATAATAATAATGATAAGTTGATAATTTTCCATACAAGAATTTGCTCCCATTACTCAATATTTAATTTTCCATACAAGAATTTGCTCCCATTACTCAATATTTACTTTTGAGGTCACCAAAATTTAAACCTTAATAACTAAAAATATTTGTAATTTAATGGATTACTACTTACAATAGATATTTATAATTAAATAAATAATAAAAAAATTCTATGGAGAGGCATCCGGCACATCCTGAGTTGGTGGCACACTTGAAGAAACAATCTGACCCGATCCGACAGTTGGCTCCGACAGACACCATCGGAAAGAGAAAATTTATTCGTAACCCATAAAATTACTCTTCATAACTCACATCTCGTCAAATTCTTTACTAATTTTAAAATTCTTATTTTATCCCCACAACTCACTGCCCATTATCTCCTCCAACCACCCCCGACCGCTACCTTATCTCTCTTTTTCTCTCCCGCATCATATAAACACATACATGTGTATATATATATATATATATATATACGAACGACAATTATGGTTGCCGACCCACCACCATTAGCTGACCCACACACACACACACTCTCTCTGTGCAATGGTCGCGAGGTGGATTGGCACCACCATTACCAAGGTAAGTCAGTAATGGCCGACACACCTAGGGGAACCAATGAACCGCGAGGGTTTCTCGAACCTCCGAACCTCGCAATGCTGGGGTTACTCGAACTCTTGAACCTCGCAATTCGGGGGGGTCCCCGAACTGTAGCGCTCGGGGGTCGAGGGATCCCCGAACCCCGCGATGCGGGGTTTTCTTGAAGGGAGAGAGAAAAATGTGGGGGCAAAATCATATTTTTGACCCTTTCGATAATCCGATCAATGAGCCCGTCCGACTTTCTAGATTTTTCGTTGTTTTATCTGTTATGCATGGTTTCACTGTCGGTTTGTTCGTCTCACGATTCACGAAGGCTCACTTCTATTGTTAATGTTGAATGTTGAGATGAACTGAGCTTCATTATGGGTTGGCCCAATCCAAAGTTAAAAAGGACAAAGTCTAAGCCTGCTAATATGTATTGTTCATAATTTATTTAACATTTTTTTTACAATATTTTAAAATCGTTTGAATGATTTTCGTTCTCTTTTTTCTGTTAATTTATTTAATAGTGAGAAGCAAATCTCATATAAATAAGTTTTCATTAGCTGATAAAAGGTGCCTATACTATGGCCAGATAATATAAATAAATGTTAAAGATTGCATAAAATATAGGTTAAAATTCACTTTAATTCTCTAATTTAAAACACTTAACCTCACTGTAGTTTTGATTTTGACTACGAACCCCTTCTGATGTTCCAAGTACCACAGTGTGTCGATTAAGCTTAAACAATTACACATAATAATTTCATTCAATCATTTAAAAGTTAAAATACCAAATTTGTCCTTTAGTGGAGAAAAATGACCCTAATTGATGATTTGAGAGAAAAATATAAAAATAAAAAGTGAAAATGTAACCCATAATGGGTAAGTTTTATATATTTATTTTTAATTAATTTATAACAATAAATTTATGTGTAATTATTTAGGCTTAATTGAAGAATTTACAGTCATTTTTTTTTCTTCGTTTAATTTGAAGACCCACAAGTTTTTTTTTTTTTTAATCTAACCTTGGTTACAAAAGTCACCTGTTAAGGGACAAAATCACTAGCGCACAAGGGCTCAAGCAATTCGTGGAGTCTAGGGTTTAGCCACAAAATAAAACCAACATTAATAAATATACATGTATGTTAAACGTAACAACATATAAGCGCCCTAACAAAAATATAATCACCCAAGAAGGCCCAACAAAAGCCACTAATAGAAAACAGAAAAGCTCTAATACTATGAAAATATAATGGAAGCATCCGACCCCAGTTTGCCGTTGTGGATTGTTGGACTACGGTCGCCGGAAGTCTCCTCCTCCCGAACTAGCTTTCCATAAGATAGAGTGCACCACTGTCACCATAGCTTCCCATTCCCCATGCTGAGTCTTGTCCTCAGCACCAACCCTAGAGCAAAACTGATTGTGTGGCTGTCATCAAGCTTGAAAACAACCCTAAAACAACACTCCTCACTCCTCCATTTTCCTTTCCTTACCTCCTCCCCAACACCGCTTCTTCCTGCTCTGCATCACCGGTCCTCGGAGGGAGGATCATCAACCCTTGAAATTACCCTCGAGGCCAAAACGAAGGAACAAAAGGGTAGGAGCTAAATCAATGAAATGGAAAGGATAGAAGTAGATTGTTGAATATTGATTCAAAATTGCTGATTTAGTGGGTTGATTTGGTCAAAAATCTGTTTACTGATTTAGTGGGTTAAGATAATTTCGTTTTTTAAATTTAAATCCAACAATAAATTTTATTTTCTTGTTATTCAATTGACATGTATTGCCTATTTAAAGGCATGATGATATGAATAAATAAAACGAGATTACAACCTTTCACATTCATGTTTTTTTTCAGCTTTTGTTCGTTAACTTGATAACTACCAATGTCTCTAAAATTCCAACAGTGGTATCAGAGCATTCAATGATCTTAAGGGGTCTGTGAGAGAGAACCCATCAACGCCTTCTTATTTCTATGGCTTCCACCAACACGTCATCTCTTTCACCACCAGTTTTTGATGGAGAAAATGATCAAGTATGGGCTGTCAAAATGAAAGCTCATTTGAGAGGTCTTAGTTTATGGCAGTGGGTCGAAAGTGAAAGGGAGATACCTTCGCTTGGCAACAATCCTACGCTCAATCAAATCAGAGCTCATGAAGAAGCAGAAGCTAAAGCACCGAGGGCTTTATCTCAAATACACGCTGTTGTCTCCGAATCAATTTTCTCAAGAATCATGGCGTGTGAAACGGCTAAGGAAGCATGAGATATATTGAAAGAGCTATATCAAGGGAATGCTAGAACGAAGAGAATACAAGTGTTGAATCTCAAAAGAAATTTTGAGATCCTTAGAATGAATGAAAATGATACAATCCAAGAGTTCTCTGAAAAACTAATGACGGTGGTAAATAAAATCAGACTTATGGGAGAAGAGCTACCTGACAGCAGGATCGTAGAGAAAGTCTTGATAAGTCTACCTGAGAGGTTTGAGGCAAAAATCTCCTCCCTTGAAGATTCAAGGGATATTAGCCAAATTACATTGGCAGAATTAATCGGAGCCTTGCAAGTTCAGGAGCAAAGAAGGATTATGAGAAATGAAGAAAGTGAAAAGACGGTGGAAGGAGCTTATCTTGCCAAGAGTTCATCGTCAAAGAAGAAAGGAAAAATTCCAGAATGTGACCATTGCAAAAAACTTGGTCATGAAGAGAAAGATTGTTGGCACAAGGGGAAGCCTCAATGCTTCCAGTGTAAAAGATTTGGGCATTTGAAAAAAGATTGCAGATTTAACTTGAAAGAACAAGCAAGTACAGTGAAGGCGATTGAATGGGCAATTGAAGAGGAAACGCTCTTTTAGTTGGTAAGAAGTGCACCAAGAAGAATTTTTTGGAGAGAAGTGCTCCAAGAAATTGAATTGTTTTTTTTTTTTTTTTTTTTTTTTAACATTTGAAGGAAGTATTGATTGTGATGAGAAGTGCATCAAAGTATTGATTGTGATGAGAAGTGCATTAGGAAGTGAAGAGAAGTGCTTTACAATTGGGAAGAAATTTGGAGAGAAGTGCTCCATACAAAGTTGAAGTTTTGCAACTTTGAATCAAGGAGGAATGTTGAATATTGATTCAAAATTGCTGATTTAGTGGGTTGATTGGGTCAAAAATCTGTTTACTGATTTAGTGGGTTAAGATAATTTCGTTTTTTAAATTTAAATCCAACAATAAATTTTATTTTCTTGTTATTCAATTGACATGTATTGCCTATTTAAAGGCATGATGATATGAATAAATAAAACGAGATTACAACCTTTCACATTCATGTTTTTTTTCAGCTTTTGTTCGTTAACTTGATAGCTACCAATGTCTCTAAAATTCCAACATAGATGAGGAGTCAAACAAGGGGCCGAGAAGCAAGAGTATGAAAATCAATCAATTCCCGAAAGCAAAATGGTTGATCAGAAATTGACGATAGCATGATCAACCAAATTATGGCCGCGAAAGCCGAAAGGCCAATGGTGGCAAATCCCTCTTCCCTAAAAAACCCTAGAGAGATAACAAACACTCCAAAACATTATCAAAAACATCTATATGCACAAGATTTTATGTGTTAGATATTGAACTATCATAAGCTCAAATGACTTTGATAAAAGAAAAATGCATGTAAGCTCAATTGATTTTATAAGTTTGGGGCTAATTAGTAATAAAGTCTAGACTTCAATCTTGACCCAACTCAACAAATTTTTCTTTGGTCGTTGAATCTCAACCTTTAAGAGTGTGCAATGATCGGTTTGGATGGTTTAAAAGAGAATTCCCAAACAAAATGACAGTTTGACTATCTTTCAACCTACAACTAAACCACCGCATATTTGAGACTATCCAAACCATAGCATATCAATTTGGGTGGATTAAGCATCATGACGAACCTAAATTTTCAGATTTATAACAAACTACTTCCAACAATAACAATTCAATTTACATATTCCTTATAATAATGATACATACTTGCAGAAGCCCAATTTTGTAGTTCCAAGCAACCAATGTCTCCATAAGTTGCCAAGACAAATGAAGCAAGCAAAAAGCACAGTAAGGTTAATAATTGATTAAACAAGATGATAAAAATTGAAGCAAAATGTGTAATTAAGAATATCATGACAAAAATTTACATAGAGGCTAAGCTAATCATCAATCGGGGTCGGTTTAATGGGAATGGTTGAGCTCGAATGTTCTTCAGAAAAAAAAAAGAATACAAATCAATTTCTAATTCAACTTTATAATTTGTAGAATGTATATATGTGACAAGATAATAAAATAATAGGCATTACATTTTACAATTTGTTCAATTTTCTCAACTCATCTAGTGATTCTTGGAGGTTAATTGGGGTTTGAATGGTCATCAACCAATTTTGGCAACATACTAGAGCCTCTACCACTTCTGGTGGTAACGAACTCCTAAATGGAACAATAATGCACCCCAAATACTGAAAGTCGACTCTAAAGAAACAATGAAAACTTGAATAGCTAATACATCATTTGCATGTTGGGAGAGGACATGATAATTTGTAGAATTGACCTTCCGCCAAGTCGAAATATCAAATTCTTCTTTTCTTTTATTGGAATTTTCAACACTTTCATTCAATTACCTTGTTAGGTTGACACATTTCTACCAGAATCATGCTCTTCAAAGTGCCGTTGAAATTGAGATTGAGATTCTAGGAATGACGAATAACTATCCTCGTCACTTTCATCTATATCCATAGAATTAGGAACATCACTTGGACCATATGCTCAACTTGATGAGTCATTACTTTCCATGCAATAACAATCAAAGAAGTGACTCAAAGTGGTTTGCACCCTTTCTAATCTTTCTATGTCTGCCTTTGATTTATTATAAAGGGTGTCCAAACAAAACTCTACATCTTTCATGTGTAACGAGGATTTAACACAACCGTCAAACATAATAGAAAATTGATATTGTTAAGATTGTCCAAATATTTATCAAATTTTGACGTCATACGAGTAGCCATGGAACTCAAAATGTAATCCCCTTTTTACTAATTGCGCCATGCCGCCATCCTACTTTGCAATGCCACCATTTCTTGGAAAAATAAATTTGATGTGACATGTAAAGAACCTGAAAATTTTAAGGTTTCATTGTAAAAAATCTTCAAAAACTTCATGAAACTAGTTGCAGGCCAATCAAACAGAGTAGGAGGCCCAATGTACTCCCTCTCCCTCTCATATTATCATTCTCCCCTTCCACTTCACCATCATCATGGTTATCAAGGTCACCTCTTTGAAAGTAAAGCAAATATTTGTCATCCTTTTTTAAAGCCTTTCAAATGCTTATTCAAAATTTGAGTAGGTTTCTAACATCAAATAGATAGAATTCCGTCTTGTTTAAACACCAAGACACAAAAGATTTTTACATTCAATATTTTACACATCTCCACACATTTATTGAAGGTGACAGCTCTTAGTGGAGATGATCTCACATACCTTATGTATTAGATTTGCTAAAGTATGTCACCGCAGCTAAGAGGGGGGGATGAATTGAGTGTTCTAAAATTTTATTAAACTGACAATTTCTTTCTTGTTTTTGCTTGAAATGAGATTTTAGTGCAATAGAACATTAAATACATGATGAAGTTTTCAAAACTTGAAAAGTTTAAAGCAAAAATGAAATCAACGCACAAGATTTATAGTGGTTTGGATTAACTAGTCTACTCTACTACCTTAACTTCTCATAAAAGATTTTCAAAATCACTAAAACCTCCTACTTGAATTCAAGCAAGCTCTCTAGCAACTAACTAGGCAATTACAACCTCTTATTTATATAAAGTAGGCCATTTAGCAATCTCGTTAGGAAATATATAACACTTTATACAAAAAGATGATATGAGAGATAAATCTCTTAATTACAATATTTGTCAAATATATAAAATAAAGTCTAAAATAAGATAATACAACTGATACATATAGGCTTTTGAGAGAAAAATTTAAACATGATGAGCATTTGAAGAAGAAAGATATGGCTTTGATGGTTGCACTATTTAATTAGTCTTCTTCAATACTTCCTTGGGCTGTAAAAATTAAATGAGCTATTGGGAGCATTTAAGTGCTTGCAAAAGTTAGTCATTTTAATTTGTTAGAAGAGAAATTGTTGACAAATGTTAAAATCGATCTATTATTTTTTTTTTCTGAAACATTTGAAATTTCAATTTGGCTTCTTAAGAACTTTCGATATTTTGAAAAAGTAGTCAATTTGTTTAGATAATCGTTTAGTAATTTTAGACATAAGGTTGACTATTTTAAAGGAGAGTCAACATTTTACAATCTCTGTCCACTGTTTTTAAACTTTGAATCAAATAAACGAAAGCATGAAAAACACCTATCGACAGTTCTTAAAGACTGTTGATTGTTTTTGATCTTACATTTAAAATGATCAACATTTTTAAATGCCAAGTCGATAGATTTTGATCTTTAAAATATATAGCCCATATGTCAAAGACATAAATCAGTCAATAATTCACTTAGAGAAGCTAGCAGTTTTGCCTTGATCTTTTAAAATAAGTGTGATTTTTGAAAAACAATTTTGACACATGATTCATACATAAATTCATTTGACTTTAAAAATATATTTCTTAAATGGCAAAAAGATATTTTTCAAGATAAAATATTTGCCAATATGAATTATATATGGCTTGACAAAATGATTGAAAAAATTAGCATTCTTAGGCCATGAACTTTTCATTTTGATCTTTCAAGGATACACAAAATGCATCAATGTCAAATTTCAAGCTTATATGTTTATATATTTTGAAAATCAAAAGCTATGAAAACGTTTTTTATAAATAAAACGTAATGAAGTTTTTCATCATCAAAATAATATCAAAAACATAACAACGCATTATGGAGTTTCAAATATTTAGAATAGATTCATCAACTTCCTTTAACCATTCCTTCACAACAAGAATGAGTATGTGAGCACAACATCTTAAATGTAAAAATTCATGATGTTCCCTTCCAATTTTCTTTCTTTCTTTTCAAATGTCTAATGGCTTCATTATTAGAACTAGCACTCTAATGGAGAAAACCTGATCAATTCCACATTCTATCAAGCATGACTTGACCATTGTACCAATTGTCTCACCCTTATGATTGGAAACTTGACAAAACAAAAGTTTATGATTCTTTTGCTTAATTTGCAATCACTATCAGTCCAATGAGCAAGTAAACACATATGGTTTAAATTTTGAATAGATGTCCAAGTATCCATGGTAAATGAGATCTTAGGAGTTTCTTCAATAACTTTTTCTCTTCATCAAATAACTTCAAACAATCTCTAGCAACGGTGAATCGCAAAAAGGAATAACAAATCTTGGTTCCAAGGCTTGGGAGTACATCTTAAACCCGTGCCCCTCTATAAACTTGAACAAAAACTCATCAATTATTTTAAACTTTGCTAACACCTTTCTCAACTCTTCTTGACTAAAAGTCACAGCTTTAAATGTACCCCTTCCACCTTTCTCTTTTTTCATCTCAAAAGATGAGAGGTTTTGCTTGTGGTTGAACCCTTAACGGGCACTTTAGATAATGTTCTTTTAAATGAATCCACATTGTACTTGTTCCATTTTTCTTTGATTTAGCTACATACTCTTTCTTATAGTAATTAGGTCGTCTCCAATCCAACTAAATTCCACTTGTTAAGCCAAAATTTTAGGAGGAGGGGGAATCAAAGCTACTCCAATGCAACTTGCCATCCAAATAGCAAAAGCCAAATCCGTCACCTTATTTTGGCAATCCTATCGTCCACAGCAACCCTAACCATCCCCTCCCACAACGGTCATGGCTGGCTAAGCATGTTATTTCTGTCATCACCACAGTTGCAACTGTCATCGTCGAAGCACAAATCCCTGTCGAAGAAGACAAAGAGGATGAAGCATGTTGTAGCCAATTTGCCATCAACTTTGAAGACTGCTATTGAAGGCAGTCAGACATAATGAAAAAGAAAGGCCAATGGCTAGAAAAGATAAAAAGTCAAGATGAAGGGAGGAGACGAACAACAACAAACAAATCGAAGGAGATTGAAGAACAAATCAAAGGAGGAGAATAGATTGTTGAAATATTATTTTTAACATATTAATATTTTAAATTTATTATTATAGAATTAATTCAAAAAAATTATTAAATAATTTTATTTAAAAATATTAATAAATTTATTTTAAAATATATTAAATTTTAATACAGTAGTGTTTATTAATTAAATTAGAAAATAAATATTAAAATTTTATAGTAGTGAAAATTATAAATAAGGTAAAAAAATTAGAATTGAAGTTTATTAATAAATAAATAAAATAAGAAATCAGATAGAGAGTATAATAGCGAGTATGGTTGGAGTAAGCATAGTTTTTAAGATAAAAAAATAATATGAAATGAATTATTTATAATATAATAAAGAGTAGAATAGAGAGTATGGTTAGAGATAATTTTATAAAAAGTTCTATCACTACTCAAACTTATGAATTGCTTCCAAACATCCCTAACCTTCACTTTGCGTCTTTTTCATTTTTGGTGAAAGGGTTTCTATTTGTCACCAGTTTTGTGGGCAGAGGTACCTTCTTGTTTGCAGCTTCTCATTTTCATTTATATTGGCTTCATTGTCTATTACAGTGTCCATCTACAAAATAAAGACATGACCGACCAGAAACCAATATTCTAACTGGTAAACAAAATCTTTAATCAAAGAACCAATTGACTGATGCATTATTTTATTTCACAAGCAAACTCAAGGATGAATACGATAGCTCTAATAAATAAAATATAAATCAATGGTCATTTCAGTTTATTAAATTATATTAAAATTAATTAATTTAAATTAATGTTCTTTTATTTTTTATTTTGATTAATATTAAAAGAAATTTTAATTAAATCACATAAAATTCCTCCTATAAAACCACACGTGTGCTCCTCTAGATTTGTGAAATGATTTTCAGTTCAATATACAATTGTATATTTAATTTCTGCATAGCGAATGTTATTTTTAAAGACTTCCTAATCCCCCCCAAAAAAATCCTAAAATGAGGCCGTAGTAACACTTTAAAATTCAAATAAAAATTGTATAATAGAATAGCATGTATCCCTAGTGAAGTGGAGGAGATAATTAAATCAGGCAATTTCCAGAATATTCCTAATCTAAGTTCCAGCAAAAAGACATTAATAAAGAGGCGACAAGGTATTTCAGTAACTAGCTATCAGTTTCCACTTATAGCAAAAACAAAGACTCTTAGTTTCAGGGAAAATCTTCCAGAATTTGGCTGAACACGTCAATTCCATGATCGTAGTAATACGGAGACACTAGTCCTTCCTCCATCAAGTTCCATGAAAACCCACTTTGATAGTAATCTGTAAATGTGTCTTCTACAAATGGTTCTGTCCAGAAATCTTCCATTGAAAGGATGCTCTCTTCTGCAGCCCACTTTATGTCACTTAAAACTTCATATACAGAGTTCATGGAGGAGAATTCACTGCAAGAATTTTCCCAGGAAAATGGCAGATCAGTTAGTTCATTGGCAGCTTCTATGGAGCCCAATTCATCACTCGTTTGGCCGGCTTCACAATGCTGCTTTTGGCCGGACTGCACTCCCGGCTGGTTGGCTTCCGATTGGGAAGTTTCGCCGGAGGAAGTAATCTTCTCTTTGATCAGTTCAGATGTCGGTTGATTTGCTTTGAGGCGCTTCTTGAGGTGTGTGTGCCAGTGGTTCTTTATGTCATTGTCGGTTCTTCCTGGTAGTTTTGCAGCAATGGCTGACCATCTGCAAATGGGAGAAGCTCAAGATTAAGATTATAATTGTGAGAGTGCCTTACAAGTACTTATCATTTTGCTCATGAATTGGAAAGAAACTGATCAAGCGAGAATATGACACCTCCTGCAGGTTCGTAGTTCAGAGGGAAAGGGTGGATGGAGAATGGAGAATGTCCATTAAGTCTTTGAATATGAGTCCCATGAGTACTCTCTGTCATTTCGGTCTTGGTGGACCATTCGTCACAAAGTTATTTCCAGTTTAATTAAGGGCGAAACAAAAGGGACTAATGAGGCTGGTCATTAAAGCCTATCTTTCTGTAGTGTCTCGTGGAATCTAATTGGCCAATAATATACGATTCAGATCGATGAATTTGAGCTGAACATCATCACCAAACTGGGTATGCAAATCATATACATGTAAGTTGATACACACGCACGCATACACACACACACATATATGTTTTATTTAAAAGCGAAATTGTGGATGTTTGTTAAGTATTGATAATCCGTACTTATTTCCTAGCTTTTCGTGTAAGTGCATGACGAGATTGTCTTCTTCTCTACTGTAATTCCCCCGCTTCACATTTGGACGCAAGTAATTCAACCACCGCAGCCTGCAACTCTTCCCTGATCTCGATAGACCTGATCAAACAAACAATATATTCCATTAGCCAATCGTTTTACATCTCAAAAAAAATAGCACCCATGTCAAATTAATTAGGAGTTCATGAAGAAAATGGTATTGATGAGAGAGAGAGAGAGAGAGAGGCCATATATATACCCGCAAACTTGGGAAGTTGACGCCAGTTCCAGTGGCCATATCTCTGAATGTAAACTTTCAACTTGTTATCTTCTTCAGGGCTCCATTCTCCTTTCTTCATTCCATTTCTGTCAATGCTCCGTCCTCTCACCATTCTCTCTCTCTCTCTCTGACAAGACCATAAGCTCCGAGCAATACCTAAATCTCACGAACCTCGGTCCCTATTTATAACCCTAAATCAAGAACGTGCCGTGGAGAGGTCACAAAGAAGCTTCATGGGTGAAAAGGTCAAGGGGGGTTGTTGCTATATGGATTAATGCATTGACAATGTACAATGATGTGCCTATGATAACTCTCTTATAATTCATTCTTATACCCAGAACAAATAGTATTTTTCCTTAATTTTATGACGATAAACAATTATATCCATTTGCTTCTTGCAAAGAAATTTAGCAATTGTTTTTGTGTACTTCAAGACAACATTATACACAACGATCCATTGAATTTTGCCTGTTTACCTCATGTTTCACATGCTGGTTTGGATTTATTCATTCTTTTAATATGCTTTGTGTGCAAACAGATCCACGAACCATGGGGATTAGATCAATTATAGGTAACTGCTGTCCAATTGAGTTTTTATGTAGAAATCTCACACGATATTGGGTGGGAAATAAAAAATTGGTTGTTAAATAGTTTACGAAAATGCCACTGATAGCCCCATTTTTTCTTTTTTTGTTTTTGGGTGGGGGCTGTAGTGTGAAACCACAGTAACAAATACATCTAATAATTTACAAACTACGTATATCAACCATGCACATGAAAGTTTGAGTGTGAATTTAATAATTTATTTTAAGTGTTTTTTTTTTATAGAAATTTTATCAAAATATGATATTGACTTTACGTATCATAATAAATCTAGTATCATAAAAAGACTCCGACCTTATCAGGCCACTAGAGAGATAAACTCTATAGTCTTTGCTACCCCATTTTTGCTGCCATTAGCCTCATTTTCATTGTTGAGGCAATTGTCAATCCCTACACATATCATTGACCTTCATCACCTTTTTTTTAGAGTAGATCCTCCTCCTTATTTCTCCTAAAAGCTTTGTATCCACAGCCCTAGATTGAATATTTTCCCTTTTTCTCCTATCCCTTTAGCCCTTTCCATTAATTCTCCCCCTTTCTTTGTCTCACAAGAGATCTCTATTTTAAATCTAAAAGTTGTTTGTTAATCTTCGTTGTTTTACGCAAAATGGGAGTGGGATTTTTGGTATTGGCTTTCTTGGTCCTTGCCTATGTGCCGACCACAATTGTGTTGGATCAATCTTCAAGAGAGAAAAAAACTTAATTTGATTAAGCCCTTGTCATATGATGATTTTGCTCTTGCCCAATCTAACCTAAATTCTCTCAACTACAGCATACTCTAGTCTTTCTTTGTGTTTATCCTTTGTAATTCGGAGATTCCCGTATATTTTACCTTTTGTTTGGTTCTGGCCTCTCTCCTTATTTAGCTAGTTTTGGCCTCTATATGTATCATCTTTTTCCATGGCTTCAACCTTAATATTTTATTTTAGCAAAAAAGGAAAATAAATCTACAATTGTGACAAGGATTGTAGTAATTTCAGAATATTAAAAATGGATAACAATCGAGGTTGAGCAACGAACCCTTTTGGGGAATGGCTTTCAAGTTGATGGAACCTGAGATTATCTAGAGAACAATAATCATCTCGATAAGGATAAAATGATGAGTTTAGGGAACGATTGTCACGTTGATAAAGATGAAATCATCAAAATAATGAATTCCAAAAGATATAGTAAAATCGTTCCTTGTCTGCTAATGAATAAGGATAAAGAACAAGAGGACAAATAGAAAACTTATTTGTTTTATTGAACAAGAAAGGGCAAGATCTGGGCAAATAGTTGTAGTCTCGGATGCACGTGAGAAATACTGTTAATTAACTTAGTCACATGATTTAAAGAAAGGAGTTCAATTAATTAATTAGTTAATACTAAATAATTAGTGAACGAATCGCATGTATATTTATTTATACGCACGTCCCTTCGACTTTGACATGGGTTGGTGAAGGTTCTCCGAATGGCGTTTAACCATGAATGAAGACGTGTTTCTTGCGGACGTCTCCCCGATTATTATGCATGTTTAGAAAATACTAGAACCTCTGATGGTGCAAGATTATAAAATAAAAAATGAATTGTAAGTTGAATGGATGTGAAAGTTGAACTGTAGGTGACGTAGATTAATGTGTTAAAGTTAGTTCGTCAGGTTAATTACGGTTTTGGTGGGTGTGCTTGCAAAACAAAGGAAAAACTTCATTGGGCCTCTTAATAAGTGAAATCAAGTTGTGTTCTTTACAGACCATCTGCATAAGTTGAATTCCAAAAACCCCTTAAAAATTACTTTCATTCCACATTTCGTTTATGGCTGAAAATTTTGTGCTCCGATGGCCAGCGAGATCGATGCAGGGAAAATGGATAAACTAGCTAGTTTCTTTTAGATTCCTTTTACCAGTTCAATGCATTCTGATACTCCTCCCACATGCCATATGAATGTAGAAATTCCTCACCGGAAACCGGAGATTGAGCCGAGAAAACTCCCTGAAAATCGTTCGCGGTGTCATACTTGTCTACCTGAAACGGTTCCGTCCAAAAACTCCCGGCCGTTTCGGCCAACGCTTCGGAAGGCGAAGCATCATTCTCTGCGGCGACGCTCGTTGAGTTCATCGTCGCAGAATCTAGCGCCGGCGAGCTTGATTCACAGGACGACGGCGGCAGTGAGAAGAGCGAGCTTTCAAAGATTTCGAGAGTAAAAGAGTAGTTTGAGGAAGAATTAATCTTGTGTTGTGATGCTACTCTTTTTTGTCCAGTCTTTTTGCGTCTGCAAGGATGATTGGAGCTAGAGTTTTTGGGTCTTGAGATTGGGGTTTGCCTTGAGTTTCTGTTGATGTAGGTGTGCCAGTGGTTTTTGATGTCATTGTCTGTTCTTCCTGGTAACTGCGCAGCCATGGCAGACCATCTGTACAAAGAAGATAGCAAAGAGATGTTAAACTGATCAAATCTATTTCCCAAAGAGAACTATTATTATTGCATCATTCTTTTTCCCGGTAAAAGGGGTGAATCAGATTTCAAGTTAAGGACACCTATGCACGTAAATAAGAGCCTACCCAAGGCTAGTTGCATTTTAAAGCTAACATTTAAAAATAATTTTTAGTGACAAAAATTTCATCATTAAAATTTTTAAATATATTTTTAATTTAACGACAAAATTAGTCACTAAAATTCTATTACTAAAAAATAAAAAAAATTAAATAAAAAATTAAAATTTAACGACGGATTCCATTGCTAAAATATAAAAATAAATAAAAAGTTAAAATTTAGTGATAGGTCACGACTGTAGTTAAAAAATTAAAAAAAATTAAATAAAAAATTAAAATTTAATGACGAAATCCTACCTGTTGCTAAAAAACAAACAAAAATTAAATAAAAATTTAAATTTAGCGATAGGATCATACCTGTCACTAAAAAATATAAAAATATAAAATTTATCGAATGGATCACCCTATCACAAAAAAATAAAAAATAATTAAATAAAATATTAAAATTTAGCGATGTAGTCACCTCGTTACTTGTCAACGTTCGATTTCAGCTGACCGTGATTCGTTTTGGGCCGCGGTGAGTAAATCCAAAAATGTCAGGAAAAAAAAAAGAACCCAAAAATCTAACGTGAGTCAACACCGAAATTTTTACGTGGTTCAGCCAGAACGATACCTGCTCCACGACCGCACTTTGATTATTCCTTCAGAATGGCAGTATCCGATTATTCTCCCTGTCCCTCATGATATCTATCATTCTTATTTATACTAAGGGGCTTTTATAATTTAGATAACATAAAGAAATACAATGAGTGTATAATGGGGGACAAACAGCCCTTATCGTCTTCACAAAACTGGGAGTGAGATCCTCATTACGAGGGGCATGAGCTGTTGCAAATAAAGTGAACGGACCCTATCTCTGACTTCTCAACAGCTTTGCCACTCATGCGAGCTAGAGGTTTTAAGCCAGCGACCTGAATGATCCAGTGATCTGAAGGATATTTCTGGGAGCTCATTAGTCGATTGCTGGGAGCTCGTTGGGGGCTTATCGGGAGCTCGCCAAATGCTCGCTTTACGAGTTTCAAATTTCGGTGGTGGCTGGACTTTCCTTGGCGAGGTCGTCTGGGCCTTCTTGGCTTCGGGTGATTGGGCCAGTCCATCGGACCGAGTTTGGTCCATACGGGGTGATACGGGAAATACATATAACATTACTAAAAACTAAAAAAAAATAAAATAAAATTGTAAAATTTAGCGACAGGATCATCCCGTGGCTAAAAAATAAAAATAAATTAAAATTTAGCAACAGAGTCACACCCATCGCTAAAAAATTAAAAAAATTAAATTTATTTAGCTATGAAAAATTACATTTAAACATATCATAATAATTTTTACTAACATTAGAATTAGTAAAAATTAAACTAATAATTTTTTAAACATATTACAAATTAAAATCAAAATAAGAACATAATTTTTCACTGTTAATATAATAATTTATAAACTTTTATTTAAATTAATAACGAAATAAAATTAATATTAATATTTATTTCCCTTTACTAACATTAATATTAAAATTAATATCATTAAATAAGTTTAGAAAATTTTGAAGTGTAAATATAATTATGAAA
Organism: Diospyros lotus; assembly: GCF_014633365.1. Lineage (NCBI taxonomy): Eukaryota > Viridiplantae > Streptophyta > Magnoliopsida > Ericales > Ebenaceae > Diospyros > Diospyros lotus. The sequence goes on from NC_068352.1 coordinate 25,513,465, forward strand.
AGTTTGAAAGAGAATTATAAATATGTTTTATACACATTAATAAATAAAGAGGCTTCCAGATCGGCTGGCTCGCGCGTAGAACTTGGTCATGAGAGGTTGGGGGTTCGAATCCGATAAAGCTGGAGATAATAGATAAGAGTAATATCCCAGGGTTGCCACGTGACGCGCATGAGGGGAGGGCGAGGGTTGGAAAGTGTTGAATTTTGTTTCCTTCGCTAAATTCAGCAACAAGTTTATCCCCCATCACACACTAATTTCGTTTAGCGACGAGTACAACCCCATTGCTAAAAAAATTTCAACTCTAAATTTCAACGGCGTCCTTTTTAACGACAGAAAGGTACTCGTCACTAAATTCATCGTTAAAAAATTTAACGACGGATATTGATGTTTTAGTAACAAAATTTTTTATCGCTAAAACATTGATTTTTTTGTAGTGTTTTTCGCTCTTAAACCTAAATTACCATAGCAAGCAACTAATTAGGCCCCAAGGGCTAAAAGGGATTGCGCAATATGTGTCTATATATATATATATATATATATATATATAAGAGATTTTAATTTGAAAGATTTCTCTTTACACTTCAATTCTCATGTTAGCTATCACCCGGTGATTTTATCATACTATATTATACCTGCAAGAAGATCTTTGTTACATTATTTTTTAGTGATAATTTTATTATTTTGTTCAATATATATATCCATTCATCCGATTTGAACTTATTTGTGTACAAAATATAAAGGCGCACGGTGTGTAATTAAAGAAGAAATTAAATTGCAATAAATTCCAGTACCTATTCCCAAGTGACTGGTGCAACTGAATGATAATCTGTTCTTCTTCCTTGCTGAAGTTCCCCTTCTTGATGTTTGGCCGCAGATAGTTCAACCAGCGCAATCTGCAGCTCTTCCCACACCTTGACAGTCCTTCAAGAGATAACCAAAACAATAGTATATAATTAATGCAAAGAAAAATTAAAACCATAATTTCATGAAAATAATATTGCACTAGCTAGTATATATATATATATATATATGGTGGCCAATTTGTTGTTAAAATTGGATTTTTATGTTTTTCGTGAAAATCTACACAACCCCATTTGAGATGTTTCCGGGTACATAGGAGCACTTTCCGGAAAATATAGGTTTAGCCGTAATTAATATTCCCATTCAGATGGATAAAAATAAACCTAGCTAGGAGGCATTAAAAGGAAAGAGAAACAAACATTTCATGTACATGTACATGTACATGTAATTAAAGATCGTTCTATGTTTCCTTCTATCCAAACACCGATATCGATCTTTACCTGCAATCCTGGGAAGTTGGCGCCAGTTGGAACATCCATGTTTAGTAATAAAATCCTTGAGCTTCTTGTCTTCCTCCGGAGACCAAGTTCCCTTCTTCAGTCCACTCCTTTCACAGCAAGAACAGCTCGCCATCTCTCTCTCTCTCTCTCTCTCTAAGAATTTAAGACTCTAGACTATATATATATACACACACAAATATAGTGAATGTGGAGCACACATGTATATATATATAGTGAAATGAAAGGCAAAGCGTGTAGGGAAGAAGTCAAGAGTGATGAAGCGAGAAGAAGCTGCAAGCCGTTTTCGAGAGGGGGGGGGGGGGGGGGGGGGGGGGGCCCTTTGGGTTGGGATGGGCGGGTAGTCCTGTCTTCTGTTCATATTTCGTCTTTGCATATTCTACAATCCACGTGCTCATACATACTATACCAGTGGCGGAGCCACGTGAGTCACAGTGGGGGACTGGGCCAGATTTTTCTTTTACAATTTTACTTTTCACAATGATTTACAACTAAAAATAAGAAAGTTATATCATAGTTTACTACTTAAAAAAAAAAAAGTAAATATTGAAGAAAGCAAGTATATAATGGTCCAATAATAACTATAAGAGTATTTTTTATAATTTGCTTATAATTTTATTTTTTTTACAATGATGATGTAAAGGAAGCAAAGTATTAAATAAAATTACGAAGCAAAGAAAGCAAATATAGAAGAAATTTATATTGAAGAAAATAAACAAGTTAATAAAGCAAGTATTGAATAAATTGATCTTGCACAACTTTTTATGCATTCCAGGATAAGAACTTCAATAATGGATTACTATATTAATTTTCGAGATTAAATTAGAAAAACTTACATGTAAAAAGATTTGTGTCAACTTCAAAATCAAGACTTTTTAAAACAAATAATGAGATAAACAAGGAGGTGGTGATTCTTTTGTAAAAGAAGGGTTCCGTAATTTTAAAAAGAAATATAGATTTCAAGTTCATATTAAAGATGTCAATAGTACACACAATCAAATTCAAAATAACTATGATCAATAACAAAATATTAAGATAGTTTTCTTCAAATAGTTAAAACAAACACGATATGATTATCAAATTCGTTTGAATACATCAATTGATTGTGTTCGATTTCTTCTACAATAAAGACTAGTCTTTCGTGATCATAATGAGTTTGAAAATTCAAATAATCAAGATAACTTTCTTGAATAATTGTAATTTATAGTATGAAATTCGTAAAGAATAATTGTAAGACAAATTATATTTTAATATTATTATTATTTTATTTTTTAAATTATATTTTATTGTATTTAAGTTTATCCCCAAATTAAAATCCTGATTCCACCCCTCCCATCATCATGGTGCTGCTGCTGCTCTCCCTAGCTCCCTAATGGAGCCAACACTTCCCAACTTTATTCTTCTATTTGTTGCTGTTTCTTCTTCGAAGTATTCCACTTCTACTCCCACTTCTTTTTCTTTTTCCATTTTTTTAATTTTTTGCGTTGACGTAAGAACACGAAGGTGGCTGACTACGCATGGGGAGAGACGTAATCCAACATGTTTATTCATCACTTTATGATCTTTTCATCGATCCAAGATGGTTTTTGAAATCAAACTCTCGATGAACCATTGTTATTAACAGTATCATCATCATTAACCCTCTTCTCTTGCTCATATCTGACTGCATGTCTTTCTTTTAATTTTGTGTCTACGGTTATATATATATATATATATATATATATGCTTTGAATATTTGGCATAATTATATTTCTAGGCATTAATTAGATTATGTACGTGATTTTGGGTCAGTTTGTCTTAACTAATTCTTTTTTCAGAAAAATATTTTACATTAAATTATAAAACTGAATTTTTGGGAAATTTTAGAAATTTATTATCTTTTTTTTTGAGAAATTAAACTAAGATCTCACTATTGGTTGCTCCTTGTAGAAGTCAGTCTTGGTCTTCGATAAGTGGGTCTGCCTGCCTTATCTCTCCAAATAAAAATGAATTAGCTAGTTGCTACTTGTGATGATTAATTTAGTTGATTGATGCGATGTCACACTTTATCATTCTACTTTTTATTATTTTGTTTTATAATTAGAGCTTTGTTTATGAAACGGGGAAGGGAAGGGGGATGAGGGTTGAGTTCAATGAATTCAGCCATAGTTAGGTTAAAGAGAGGAGGGGAAAATTAAAGGAAACAAAAAGAGAGAGAGGGAACTAATTAATAGTGAATTATTTATGTGATTTATTAAAGGTTCTTTTAAAGTGTTAAAATTAAATTTTTAATTGTAAGAGTACTTATTGGTTGTGAATCAAGGATGGGGCAATTCCTTGAATTAGGCTTCATTTAAAGGGTTTTTTTCTGTAATTAATTTATCTGAATTATAAATATTTTTTAATTTTAGAAAAATAAATTTAAATTTTTCCTTAAATTTTTATTAGTAGTTAATTTAATTATATTGTCATATCGTGTTTTTGTTTAATTTATCCTTAAATTTTTAATTTTATTATATTTTCAAGATTTATCACTGTCCATTCTCTTATCATGATAAACTAATATTTAATTTCTTTTGTAAAAATTTTAAAATAAGCATAAAAATAAATATATATGTATAAATTTAATTTTTTTTTAGGACAAAGGGAAAGATGGGACGAGGGATGTAGTATCCCTTTGACTCGATCATAAGGGTCTCTTATTGTTAAAGAATATAAAGTTTAAGCTATTCTAGAAGATGATCCCATCACCTTTAACGTCATCAACATTCATAGTAGTGACTCCCTCATCTACCATTGCAAAAACGGTCTACTTCTTGCAAGTTAGTTAATTTAGGGTATAAATTCAATCTCGTGCATGACCTAAAAAAATTAGCAAGAAAAACCTTCTTACTAACAATTAATATTGGCCAGCGCCACCTTTTAGTAGCATAAATAAAACTCTTTTAAAATTTTATTAAAATAAATATATAAATGAGATTATTTAAAATTTAATAAAATTTATATATCTAAACCTTAAATCCTAAATTATTTACATCCCTAAACGTGTCCCGGACGTAGGTGCATGGTTTCCACGAAATTCATTTATTTGTACTGAGCCGTGAATAACGTTCCATATATATCCAGAGACAGCTTGATTTTGATGGGGCATGCAACTGATCATTGATCTATTAATATTTGTTCGAAGTCAAGCAAATCGATGTGTTTTGCCGGGATCACCGGCTTTTTCTTAACCGTGGGCCATTGGCCTTAGGGAAGCTCTTCAACGGTTAATTGGGAGGGACATTGACATTTAACACAATGAGTCCCGGCCACTCAATATATATTAAATATCAACTTTTAATTTATTAACAGTTAAAAGATTATTGACAATTATTAATTATATATCTTTCTCTCTTTGAATATATACAGCTAGGATAAAATGGTTTGGATCGAGTTTTCAACCGAATGATTCTTTTCAAATATACTATGACTTTGTTTGGTATGACTTATAGGGGAGTTAAGCTTAGGGTTATGAACTTTTCATAATTAATTAAAAACAATTTTTAAAAATTGTACCAAATAATTTAAATCTTTTTATTATTATCAACAGGGGATACTAACTAACTGATGGATTCCAGATATTCTTTTCAGATATTAATATAATATAAATAAATAATATATAATTATAATATAAAAAATAAATAAAACCCTAATTAAAGTTGCTTTCAACTGGGAGAATGATCAATCTGGTCGCTCTCAAACAACAACTGAATAACAGAACTTATTAACTGATGGATTCCATCAGGACAAAACACTTTGTAACTAATTTTGATCAAATTTTAAAGTTAACAAAACACCCTCTAAATGTATAATATTTTGGCTAGGGTTTGTCCCCCAAAAGTAGAAATTTCAGTTGGCTAGCTAGCAAGGCCACTGAGACAGAGGCGTCATTATTAGGGAAAAATTCATAAATAGTCCAAAAGAAATTTAGAAAATTATTTTTAATAACTTTCTAGTAAAAAAACGTTTTTCACAGAAAATGGATTAAAAATGAATTTACTGTTTATAAAGTGGTTAGTTTGTGCAATTTTCACTCATTATTATTTCCTAGTGACTTTCTTGCGCCATTCCTCTCTCCAATTATCAACATTTTGAAATTTCGACCATATTTTAATTAAATGTACGTACGTGGGCTCGTTTTGAATTGAGGTACAAAAAATGAGTTAATCAGAGCTAAGTTAGAGTGAATTAAAACAGAGTGGAGTTAACCAGAGGTGAGTTAGATTGAATTAAATAAAATTATTTGATAAGTATATTGAGTTTAAATTTTTAGAAAATAAAAACATTTTATTAAGTAATGAAGCCACAAAGACCACAAGTTGAGTTGAGTTGATTTTTGTTATTAATTAAATATTATTACATCATATTATGATCGATAGAAAGTAATATAATTGTTGTATAGCCTTGTATATGTTAATACAAAATAATTATAATATTATATTAATGTTATAATTATAATATTTATATTAATTCCATAATAGATTAATATTAATGTTAATACTATATTAGATTATAATATAATATAACACTATTATTATATTAAATTGTATAATAATAAAAATAAAAAATATTATTATTAAAATTATAATATTAATAATAATATAATTAAATTAGAAGAGTTCAACTTACCTCAACCTCATCAAACTCATGAAGCGATGTTTATTACAAAAGCAAAGTCACCCCCTAAGCCAAACTTGAGAATGAATAGTATTAAAATTTTATTTCATCATTTTCTTAGTGAGTCTTCTTGTGTCAAGAATATATATATAATGCCTGTCATATAATTTTATATTATTAATATAATATTAGAAATTAGTTATAATTATAAATGTCATTTCCAAATTTTTTAATAAAAAAATGTCAGGAGATGAATTTTCAATCCAGATAAATAGCATTATTCTTATAAATTTGATAAGATAAAATAGGATTGTAATGATAATAATAATGATAAGTTGATAATTTTCTATAGAGAATTTGCTCCCATTATTCAATATTTACTTTTGAGCTCACAAAAATTTGAACCTTAGTAACTAAAAATATTTGTAATTTAATGGATGACTACTTACAATAGATATTTATAATTAAATAAATAATAAAAAAAATTCTATGGAGAGGCATCCGGCACATCCTGTGTTGGTTGGTGGCACACTTGAAGAAACAACCCGACCCGATCCGACAGTTGGCTCCGGCAGATACCATCGGGCAACAGGCAAAAGGATGTCTTCTTATGTGCGTGTTGACGCGACGAATGAAAGATGGGGGTTTGAAAAAACCAACTATTGACTTGACTCTTTTAGAATGTTTTGAGGATAAATGACTGAGAATGCAACACACAAGAGAGAGAGAGAGAGAGAGAGAGAGAGAGAGTGTGTGTTTTGAGGATAAATGACTGAAAATGCAATGCACGCGAGAGAGAGAGAGAGAGAGAGAGAGAGAGAGAAAATGCATGAAAGTGCGCGTTGCTTTGCTTTTTTTAAGCCTTTAGGCACGTGCTTTTTCAGCTGTTTCTGTGAATTTTCTATTATTCTCTGCGACTGAGGTCAACTTCCCATTCAAAGTCGAGCATTAGCCACCGGAATTGCGGCTGTGCCCGAAGCTCCATTAATTTCAAAGTCAAGCATCTATTACTATTAGTTTAATAGTACTAAAGCACAGATGCAAAACAAATAAATCTAACATTAAATTACAGAAAAATTCTGTATATGACCAGAACTAAATGTAATAACCAATAATTTTCAAGGCCTATTTTGTCAATAAACTAAGAATAGAATGTAATGCCCGAGAATTTTCAAGACTTATTTTGCCACTAAATCAAGACTTATATTAACCAACAAGTGTATTCAATTGAACTGTATTAATAAAAGGTTTAGGTTGAGGCCCTTTCTATCCAATTGTTTTAGGTTGAGTACCTTTCCATTTATATTTCATGATATTGTGTTTCCATTTATATTTTGTAAGAGAAACCATATTTCACCGTTAATTAACTACCAAAATCATCATCATATTTCCAAAAAGGGTTGGAACTTGGAAATGGGTCGTTGCTGAAATTCAGTTTAGGTTTCTGAACTTCTTTTTTCTTCTTCTGTTTCACCTTTGAATCGATTTTATACCACTCGCATCTAGCTGCAATGAATGAATAATTAGATTTAAAAACACACACACACACACAGAACAGAATAATTAGGTATTGATTTTCATTTCTTCCAACCCCCGCCGCCCTCCCACAGTGGACAGCATGTTTTCTACAGGGAGCCTGCTAGAAGAGAATGGCAAAATCTACAATTCACGAAGCATTACTCGAACGTGAAAAAAAAAATAAAACAAAATTGACAAAATTGATCTATGAAAATGATTAAAACTAAAAATACAAGCTCCCTAGTACAATAGTATGATCATCATGCCTGGGATGAAATGGCCGGAGCTTCCCCAAAAGAAGCCCCCTTCACTTTCTTATATGCAACAACCCCTTTCCCTTTGGACTTGCTTGATTTCCTCTTCTTTGAAGAAGAGGCCACCCTCTCTCTTAGCTCATCGCCATTTTGCTTGTGCTCCTCCTCATCGCCTGTTGCTGTTTCTGCATCCTCAGTCTTCAACTGCACTGAAGCAGCTGCTTTTGTCGCTGCCGCTGCTTTTTCATCCATTTCGGGTTCAATAACCGACATCCCCATCAAAGTGTAGTCCAGCAAGAATGTGCTTCTCTCCAGCCTCTCTAACCTGCTGAAATGCCTCTGGGAATACGGGATGAGACCTTCAAGCAGTTCGCCAATCCCTCGAACCTGAAACAACACCACAAAACACAGGGTAAGTAAATGTGCATTTGTGAAGTTGGTTTAATTCTGAACTCACCAAAAGCAGCTGGCTACAAACTTAAGAGTGCATAAGTATAGATGAGACATTTCACTCTTAACCACATCGTCTCCGTTTGAACTTCTAATCTTACTGGATGTCCCAGAAAGGATCGATTCTTTCAACTTCTAAACCAAACTAATACCAAAGGGATGAATGGGCCTTGTTGCCAACTGATTAACTTGATCGTCCACATGCCTCCAAACAAAAAGAGATCCAAATAATTGAACTAGGAACACAAACGCATGCAAGAGGACATAAATGTACATGGTTCAGCAATTCCAAGCCTATTTCCACGGATGAGCAACAATTCCACTATGATCATGGCGAAATTATGTCAGGTGGAGATGAAAAGTATTCCTAGCCGCTACCCTCCAAGTCTCAAACCTTTCTCATGAGTCTCAATACAATCTAACTCATAGAGCCCTACAACTTAACTTTCTTGTGCATAGTAATAAAATTTCTTGATAATCCACTACTACTAATATCTTTAGAAGATTATGGCCTACACTATTACCAACCACATAGGCAGTAAGCAAACAGTTGATGCGGCAACTTCCCATTTAATAATCCATTACTTTCTAATATTTTTACAAGCCAGAGCAAGAATATGAAAAATAACACCACCTCAAGAATCTCAGTTGGCGGCAGGATATTAAAAACTCGGAAAAGCACACACTGAGCAACGTGGCAAAGCTTTGGCTTTGTATTCCATTCTCGGATATATTCAAAAACCAGACGAAATTCTTCTTTGCCAAGACCATGAAGCGCTTTATCTATCTGAATTTCAGCATCCCTCTTCCTGCAGGGAACTCAAATCAATGTACTGGCATGGAGACCAGACAGAAATGACGAGATGATAGCAAACCTGCACAGTTCGGCAAATAACTCAAAAAGTTTATGAGGTCTGCGAAGCTCCAAGGCAATCTGAATTGCTTTAGTGTAGTCAGCATCTGAAACAGCATTTTCTAGTTCTTGACCTCTCAAAACTCCCTCCTCCTGCATGACCAACAAATCAATTGGAGGCAGCTCGCTCCATTTCAGGTTTTTCATTTCAGGTAGTATGCAGCTGACTTAGAAACAAACACTGTAAGTATATTCATACACGCAGAATGGCAGATAAAATGTTCAACAGAAAACACATTCACCATAGCTACTTACAACAAGGCACAAGCAGAAGATAAAGTTCAGCAGGCAATTAACACGATTTCGACAACAACAATGAAGGGTTAACATACCAAAATAAGGAGAAACTTTCATAAATAATAACATCAAAGGTTATATATATTTTTGACTGGAATTTAAATGTGATATAAATTTTGCAGTCATTCAGATTAGCAATAGTTTCTTTGTACACCAGGCGTGGAAAATACTGATAAATCAGTAAACGAGTAACTGAAATGACTCACTTCCTTATGAAAAGCTTCCTCTTTGTCAGAAGCAGTAGAATCATGCCACAAATTGATAACTGCATCACTGCCACCAGTTGCAAGAATTTCTGTCTTCTTGCCAACGGCCAAGGCCCAAACCTAACAGAATGTCTAGTCAGTGAAACGAGATGATGATAAAATTCAACAAGCCATTAATATAGAGGTATTTCTTTTTCACTGTAAGAAAGCAAAAGTAAAAATGATTATATAGATGAACTACAAGGTCATCAGTTCATTACGAGAAATGGCATGAAAAAGTATCACATATTTAAGATTTAACAGGGAAAAGAAGTATCGCATGCTTGCATTTAAACATTTGTGAAACATAATAATTCATTTATCAGGACAAAATATGAGATGGCTAGTTTTACAGAGAAATCATACAAAATATTAAGACGAGCTTTAAATAATTGAAAACCCTGCAAAAATATGCATTGACAGAAGTGCACGTGCACACTGAGTTGTTGAAGCGTACATCAAAATTTGGGTACCCATTAAACTAGTTGTGCCTCTAGTTGGACAAGGTAAAGATACTCAGTCAATTTGGAACATGTACATTTATCATATTTCTTTCCACCTGTTTTCTTTGATTTGTTAGGTAATATTTCTTTAGTGCCACAGCAAAGGTTTCCAATTTCTGTACAAGAGGGTACTGCTCAACACAGTAACAACTGAACCATGCAGTAAATACAAATAAAAAAACCAAATGGACAAAGATTAGGAATCCAAATCCTAGCTTTTTGTCATGCATCATCACAGGAAGTTTATATTGACCTGTACAAAAATTAGACAGAGTGACCATATATCTCCAACAAAAGTATTGACTTTCGATATGCATAAAATTATAAAAAAGAATAAAGAACAATATCTGCTTTCTACTAATAAAAGTTGGGAAAATAGTTCAGAACCTTGTCCGAATGTTGATCATAAGTTGCAATACATTCATTAGTCTTAACGGTCCATAGTTTCATCAAACCATCAGCACCTGAAAATGAATGTCAATTTTTATTTTGCTTTTAGTTTTTGGTGTTAAGAAAAGCATAATTAAGCATCAATATAGTAAAAAAGACAGATCATGCAATAGCAGGCTGGAATACCACACGAAACAAATTGGGTCCCTCGGGTAAGGAATGATGCTCTAAATACACTTGAGGTATGCCCTTCAAATGTTTTTAAACAGGAACCATCAGATATAGCCCATATCTTTATTGTTTTATCTCCAGAAGCTGTTATAACACATTGATCAACTGGAGAAAACTCTACAGACCAAATCCCTCTCTTGTGACCCCGTAGCACCACCACAGATACAAGGTCAGGAAGCCTCCATACACTGGCAGTTCGGTCCTGATTTCAGAGAGAGAGAGAGAGAATAAATATTTGTGGAGCAACTTTGGCAAATTTTTTACCAATTAGACCTCAAGAAATATATTCCTTCTCTATCTGCAGTCTTTTTCTCAGTAAATGATCATAGAATCACAAAAAATTAGAACAATGTTAATAAATGCATCGGAGATTTACTGACCTGAGAACCGCTGCAGACAAGACTATCATTTGGTGCAATGGCCAGAGAATTTATATCCTTATCATGTGCTGCTACAACTGCCTTTGCTTTCATAGATTGTTCCATGTCATCAGAGAGAGCATCCAAACTCCAGACCTTCAGGGTACAATCACTAAACAAGAGAATAATGGGAACCATAACTCAGACAAACATGAAATAATATTCCATCAACATAATGAGGGACAAGGAAGGTAACTCGTCCATTTCAGTAAAATATTATGGCAATGTGATCACACATCTAAATGGAGGTGCACAAGACATGGAAGCAATGAAATTCAAAATGCATACGAGCAGCTAACCCTGATAGATCAACTTAATCAGTAACTCTTAAAATGATATATATATATATATATATTTATATGAGAACCAATAGTAGCTTCATTTATTCTGGAGTAGTACAAAAGACCATGACAATTCACGGTCACATATAGAAATCCTAAACATGCTTCAACAGAAAGGATTATCCTTCCAAAAATATAGACAGTTACCCAAGATCTCACCTACTGCCACTAACAAAAAAGTTTCGTCGCTTCTTTGAAAAAGCAACAGCTCCAACAGCACCCATATGACCTATGCCAACTCCGAGGCAACGGGTGCTCTCAGCTTCCCATAACCTAACCTACAAATAAAATTGTAATATAAATGCAGGCAAAAACACATGACATAGTAAGTAGATATCCACAGGACCTATTAAAATGAATATACATTTTCCAATAGAAACCATATTAGGGTTCAGTACTTCGATCCCCTAAAATAACTACAGCAGAAACAAAGCTTGATACCCAGATATTATTATAATGAAAGCTATCAAATTGCTTTTGAAATGATTAGGAAGCAAATCTTTTCCCAATTATCAGAAAGAAGACAATATTCACCACCTGGGTAAAAACTGGAAATTAACTTACATTGTTGTCCTTGCTTCCAGTTACAATAAGTGTTGTTCCAGAATTTGATACACAGGTATCGAGGCATAAAACTATGTCTGTGTGACCTCCCAACACATAAGAACACGACATTGAATCAAGGTCATAAACTCGAACCTGCATGAGAAAAACTTAGGTAAAGAATAAAGACTGCATTTCAGACTAAAATGCGTGTTTCTTACAGAAAAACAGGCACTAAAATTTGTAAGCCATAAAATCTAACATGTGATATTGTAATACAAAAATGAGTTTATGGCCATCACATGCACTCCTTGGTCATCATGTCAATTGGAAGCAGCAATTATAACATGCATTTATTAACGGTAATTAACAAAAATAATTGGAAGAGAAGGTCACAATCTCGAGAGCATTGTTGTTGTTAGTTCAAAAAGGTAATACTTTTCTGTTAGGGGTTCTAACAGAGGAGTGACCTGGAAATTCTAAATCATTCCTCCATGCAAAGCCTGGAATTAATAATTTAAGCAGAGTTCATGTTGACAATAATGTCAACATAAGACTGCAAGGGAGCTCAGTTTAACATAAAGACTAAAAGGTCAAGGTCATGCTCATATCCTGTCCTAAAGAAATCAGTGAGCAAACGTGTCCAATAACAAAAGGAAGCTAATAAGAGCCGCGTCGCTTACAAAGATTGGTAGTTAAAAATGTTTCGATGGAAAAGGAACATGGCCACCAAAATGAAGCAAGCAATGACTGGATCTGTTCACAGGCACCCAAAGGTTTCCTCCAGTTTCTTCCCAGTGAGTTTTACTCCTCCAAGCCACAATTCATCTACATCTTAAAGCTGCACTACAGCATTCAATTACGTTCTAGCTGACTATATACCTTACAATGTAGATAACCATAGACTTGGAGGTTATAAAAACTGAAGATCCTGTCCCTATACCTTACCATATTTGAGAGTAAAAAAAAAAGAAAGAAACTATAAAGCGAAAGTAGATACTAATCTTGCAACAAATCCCAAGCTAAATACTTCCAAGTTAATTGGCTTTAGGTGAAAAGCTGACTGAAGTAAATGAGCCACATGCTTTAGAATAGTGCACCTAGAAATTAACCATAGCAAGTCCAAGATTTAACTAATAATGCAACTTAAAGAAGGAAGAACTCAAAATTAACTAGCCTGATTCAGAAATGGCACGTGAAGGTATAAAAACTTTTCTAGCAACAGAACAGTGAGCAACTTGCCTGTTCAACACTTGTAGCAACAGCGAGAAATTGCTCATCCTCACCCAGAAACTTCATATCCACAATCTCTTCATTGTAACCCACTAGCCTTTTTCTCACAGTTAATTTCAAACAACCTTCAGGACATTCCGTCAGGGAATAGAAAAGAAACTGCTGGTCGGCCGTGACACAGAGCAATCCTTGATCTAAGGGCAACATTACAGCAGCAGTGAAGCCTCTCTTGGAGTCCTCCTCATCAGAGTTGATGGTAAAATCGGCAGTCTGCTGCTCAAAAAGACAAACTGCTCTGTTGCAAATGAAAGCAAACACATTAACCAACCAAAAACCACTTAAGCCTACTAGAGAAAAGAATCCAAGATTCAAGTAGAGAGGTATTCCAAATAGTGAGAAGTACTCATGTTGGAGCACCATACCCTTCTGAGTTCCATATTCGCACAACCCCACGATCACCAGCTGTTATGAAATAAATTGATTGCGAACCTCTTTTCCGCCCAAGCTGCTGTTTGTACAAATCCAGACATGAAGCAAATGGGGATGCCGATCGGACTATACACACTGCTTCAAGCACTTCATATGTTGGTACAGTGATCTTGCAGCCATAGTCATGAAGGTCCCACAAGTTTACAACCTGAAATAATCTACATGTCATATTCTGTCTGACATTACCAAAAGTGTCAAGTGTCCCCACGTAAGAAAAGTGAAATCAGGCAGAGCTTACATACATAATAAATTTCAAGACAATTTCTAAAATTTATTGTAAATAAGAATAATGAACACATGATAAAATGTGAAAGATCTTGCTTTTTGCTTGGCAATGAGAAAAAAAAGTAACAGTTTATATGAGCCAAAAAATGCATATACCATATTGACAAGAATCCTGAGTGCAACAATTCTATAAGAACATAAAAACTACAGATGACGAATTAAAGTGGCAAAGAATGACGAGAACCCATCCAGCCTCAACAACACAAAACTATTAGCTTACATTACAATTTGTTCTTCTTACTTTCAGTTTTCATCATATTTATATATTCCAAATTACATTTACCTGGATTTGAAAGCCTTAAAAAGTATCATGAAGCACAAGAGTCAGATAAAAATTGTACGTCATCCCTTTTATTTGATAAGTAGAACACAAAAACCTTAATTTCTATCTTTACATTAATCCTTCCCTTTACACCCGATTTGGATTTAAGGACTTGCAAGGGAAGTGAAAGATTTGAAAGGAAATAATAAATAATTAGGTTCTTTGGATGAGCTTTTAAGAAGTACAATCATTTTAAGCATTTTTCATTCCCCTCCCTCCAACATTGGGAGGAAATGGAGGGAAATTGAAAATTTTGATATTTTGATATTGTTTATGTTGGACGAGATCAAGATGATTTGAAATTCAAAAATAGGAGATTGATAAGATAAGGATAAGTCATTATCCTTGTAGAAAAAGTTGTTTTGAATTTGTATTTAAATTTTGTATTTTAAGTTTGGTTTGTTCCTAGTTTTTAGGAGATAAAAGAATCCTAAATCTTCTCTTAAATTATAGGAGATAAGATAAGGATCTCTTGTGTATATATTCTTTATTATTCCTCTAGAATTAATCAATCAAGCATTATGTTTTTGCTTGTTTCATGGTATCAGAGCCAAGGCTCGACAAACAACACTAAGGCTTCGAAGTTCTTCTTCTCTTTCTCAAAAATCATGGCCGATATTCACCAGAATTCTACCCTAACCAAAGCATCCGCTACAAGCTCCCCAAACCATTTTCCTCCTGTTGTTCCAGCCCTTCTTCTCAGAATCTACCAATTGTCTCAATTGATAACCATCCCATACAAATTATTCACCATAAGTTAAATGGTAGTAATTTTAGAGAATGGTTTCAGTCGATTTTATTGGTGATCAAAACGAAAGGAAAATTCGGCTATCTCACGGGGGATATTCCTATTGATTCTGCTACCTATGGCACTTGGAAAGCAGAAAATTCAACCATAATGGCATGGTTGATCAACTCGATGGAGCCAAGACTAGGAAGGACTTACCTATTTCACAAAATTGCCAAGGAGATTTGGGATTCAGTCCAGGAGATGTATTCCAACCTAGAGAACTCCTCTCAAAACTTTGAAATAAAGTCAACCATTAGGACAACAAGGCAAGGTAACATGAGTGTACTAATGACAACAAGAGGTATTACAAGATGATTGAAAAAGATAGGATATTTGATTTCCTTCATGGACTTAATACTGATTTAGATGAAGTAAGAGGCAGGATTTTAGGAACAAAACCCCTGCCATCTCTCAGTGAAGTTTTTGCCGAGGTGAGAAGAGAAGAAAGTTGAAGAAAGCCAAGGTAATCCTTCATCAACTCAATGATTTAAGTATAAACCAACAAAATTCTTGTCTTGCAACAGTTAAACCAAAGGAAAACTTTTCGAAAGGACAAGGAAGGGAAAAATAGTGGGGTGACCACTGTAAAAGGCCATATCATACTAAGGAAACTTGTTGGAAGATCCATGGTAAGTCTACAAATTGGAAGCCTAAAAACAAGAGAGACAATAACCGAACAGCCTATGTTGCCGAGGCATCCAGTGAGAACAGTAGTAGAACAGATTCAAATCTGTCAGAAGAACAAATGCAAGCCCTCTATCAATTGCTAAATCAAGGTACCAGCCCTACCAACCCCTCTACACATTAGCCTACTGTATCCATGGCTCTACAAGGTAATCCCTATCTCTCTTTGACAACTCACAGACTGCCTAAGGACGCTTGGATAATAGATACAGGGGTATCCGACCATATGTCTAGTTCTACTAAGCATATGACCGAATACACTCCCTACAAAATCAATTTTATATATGCCTGGGCTGAGCTATAACCTCTAATCAATAAGTAGGATTACCAAAGATATGAATTGTAGAGTGATTTCTTTTCTCATGTTGTGTGTTTTAGGACCAAGCATCAGGGATGATGATTGGCAATGCTGAAGCAATAGATGGACTCTACTGGTTGACGAAGGATACCTCAGCCTCATCTCATCCGAATAAAACGGTCCTAACTGTTAACTCCAATACCAAAATTATGTTATGGCATAAACGGTTAGGACACCTTAGCTTTCCCTATCTTAGATTCTTGTATCCTCAGTTTTTTATCAATAAAGACCATATTCTTTCTTGTGAACAATGCACTCTTGCAAAACAATCATGAGCCCATCATCCCATTCAATCTTATAAACCTTCTAAATAATTTCATTTAATCCATAGTGACATTTGGGACCCCTCTAAACATCCTAATCTTTCCAGTTCAAGATGGTTTATAACTTTTATTGATGACCATTCTAGGGCATGTTGGGTGTATCTTATGAAAGATAAATCAGAAGCAAGTAGCATATTTAAAAGATTTCACGAGTTTGTTTTGAATATGTTTCAAACCCCTATTTGTTTCTTTTGAACCAACAATAGTCGAGAATATTTTTCTCATGACTTGACCAACTACTTACTTAAGCATGGTATTTTGCATCAAAGTTCTTACCCCTACACACCACAACAAAATAGTGTGGCTGAAAGAAAAAATCGGCATCTCTTAGAAGTGGCAAGGGCTATGATGTTTACCACTCATGTGTCTCATTCAATTTGGGGAGAAGCTGTTCTTACAGCCAGATATTTAATAAATCATCTCCCTTCCAAAACCCTCAAATTCAAAACCCCTCTTGAAACCCTTTGTGAATCCTATCCTAATACACCCTTTTTTCCTTTCATTGAGTCTAAATTTTTTGGTTGTGTTGTGTATGTTCACAATCACAATGTGTCTCGAATAAAGTTAGATCCAAAAGCCCTTAAATGTGTTTTTATTGGCTACTCTCCTTCACAAAAGGACAACAAGTGTTATTGTCCCATCAATCGGCAGTTTTATACATCCACCGATATCACTTTCTATGAGGATCTTGCCTATTGTTCACACACTTCTCAAAGCAATCTTGCTGATCCCCTTCTTGTTTCTTCATTTTTTCCTCCCTTTCTGCCAGAATCTTCTCAAGGGGGAGAATTAATCCCTGATAAGATGGTGGCAACAGCAGACCCTAAGCCAAGTTCTCTAGCTCTTATTCAGTCATCACCTATATCTAAACCCGTGCAGCCCCTATCTCCTCAGTCTCAAACACAACAGCTTACCAGTCTTCCCTGGCTTGTGTATTCCCGAAAACCTAAGGGTCCATCTGAAGTCCAGCAGGGTCAATCATCCTCCCTCAATGATGGCCTGAAGACAGTAAAGCAAGTGCTAATTTAACAAGGAATGAGACTGATAAAATTGGATTAATAGAAGAATACGAGGATCAACCTGGTGGTGCTATTCAAGATGATAGACTAGACTGGGCAGTACCTATAACTCTCCGAAAGGATATAAGATTTTGTGTTAAACATCCTAAATATCCTCTGTCCAATTATTTAACTTATGCAAAAGTGTCTCCTCAACTTAGAGCATTTATTGCAAGGCTTGACAGTGATGAAATTCCTAAAAATATTCAAGGAGCTATGAGAGATCCTAAGTGGAAAGCAGCTGTGATGGAAGAAATGAAGGCCTTAGTTGGAAACCATTGATGCGGTCACCAATCAAGACTCGGCCCAAAGCTGACCCAATTAAACCAGAATAGTATCACCAAAATAGTAGTGCCATAATGTTATTTTAATACTTCTTAAGTTTTAGAATTCTACTTGATTTAGGATTCTATTTTATATTTCTACTTGATTTAGGATTCTACTTCATGTTTGATTAGAGTTTTATTTTTATTAGAATTCTAGTTGACTTTTATTTAGGATTTATTTCTATTAGAATTCTAGTTGGATTTTGTTTTCCAAATATTAGATGGATTTGGATTAGCCAAACACTATAAATATACCTAGGATCTAGAAATTGTAATCAAGTTTTTCTCAATCAAATTTCAGCAACCTATTTGGGTTTTCTTAGCAAAACAGTCTTGTTTTTGCGTCTTCTTGAAAGCCAAGCTTCGACCATTGAAATTTGCTCTTTCAAGGGTTTATTTTGGTGTGTTTTCTTCACACTCGCGCTACACGCTGTGTCAGGTGGTATCAGAGCAGTTAACCAACCAATCAGATGGCCAATCTTGAAGGTAACGGTAGCAACCAGCCTCGTGACGGTGATCAGGGGTTGTCCGCAGTTTGGAGAGCAATAGAAGAACAACGGGAAGTAACTCGTACTATCCAACTGCGATTGGAGCAGCATAGCAACCAATTGGGCACCTTACTACGAGTTGATGATGACAGGAACCTGAATAATGGGGTGAATCAAGCCGGAGCGGGAAGACCACCCATTAATCATGTCCTTGATCCTAGAAGACCAGTGATTGAAGATAGCGATGAAGATGATGATTTTGGTCGAGCAATAGCTAACCCTAGTGGTAGAGGGGTTAGGAGGAATGCACATCAGCACAACCACTGGGGCAATGATGAGTATAAACTAAAAGTTGATATTCCTACTTTTAGTGGAGATCTTGATATTGAGGGGTTCCTGGATTGGATCACTGAGGTTGACCGTTTTTTCGAATACATGGAGATCCCAGATGAACGACAAGTAAAGTTAGTGGCTTACAGATTGAAGGGCGGTGCATCTGTTTGGTGGGAGCGATTAAGAGAAACAAGAATGAGGGAAGGCCGACAGCCAGTTCAGACATAAAGACGAATGAAGCAGCTGTTAAGAGGTAGGTTTTTGCCCCCTAACTATGAACAATATATGTTTGAAGCTTATCAAAGATGTGCACAAGGAATGAAGAGTGTGAATGAATATACCTCTGAGTTTCTGCGATTGGCGGAGAAAAACCAATTGTCAGAAAGTGACAATCAACAAGCAGCTCGTTACTTGAATGGATTGAAGCTTGCTATTCGTGATAAAATTGGGGTTCAGATGGTTCTGAGTGTGCAAGAAGCAAGGAACTTAGCTTTAAAGGCTGAGTTAATATTGAGTGAGAGATCTCGTAATGACAACTATCGTCGGTATAGTGGGAATGAAAATAAACAACCAGCTTTTGATACAGGCAAGTCGGTTCAAGGAGCGCAACCCTCCAATCCACCCCATACAGTCAACCCTAATAAGGCTACAACAGGGGAAAACATTCGAGTTAACATTGTAGAAAAGAAAGAGGAAGATGTTGCTGAAGAGGAAGTATATTCCGGGCCTGATGGGGAGGATGACAAAGAAGATTATGGACATGAGCGATATACCTGTGTAGTGAGGAAGTTAATGCTATCTCAAAAGAATGAAGATACTACTCAACGGCATAAGCTTTTTCGCACGAGGTGTACGGTGAAAGGAAAAATCTTTGAGTTGATTATTGATAGTGGAAGTCAAGAGAACATTATAGGAAGAGACGTGGTGGCAAAGATGCAGTTAACTCCTGAAAAACATCCAAGCCCTTACATGATTGGATGGATCAAAAAAGTTTGTGGCATACATGTGGATGAACGTTGCAGGGTGCCTTTCTCTATTAGTAAGTACTCCGACGAAGTCTATTGTGATATTGTTGATATGGATGCTTGCCATATTTTATTTGGGAGGCCTTGGCAATTTGATGTGGATGCTACGCACTCGGGTAGGAAGAACACATATCAGCTTGAGAAATAAGGTGTGCGTTATACTTTGTTATCCATAGTGGAAAAGAATCAAACCAAAGCTTATAAAGTGGAGCTTGATTTCGAAGATTATGTTGTGCCAGCAACCTCAACGTTTGCAAACTCAGGTCTGATTTATGCTGCTAACATGACAGAAACTCCAAGGTTATTGACTCATACTGGGGTATTTTCCAGTCCCGATGGCTCAAGCATTGCTTCGCAACCCAAGGATGGTGGTGTTTCTTCTGATCGACTTGCGACTGTAAAGGAGATGGAGGTCATGGTAGCAAATCCTTCTACAATTTATTCAAGCTCTGGCATGGTTGAATCAAAGGCAATAAGATCTACCAGATTAGAGAAGCGCTCAAGATGGAAAGTTCAACGTCCTCAATCTAACAGTAATAATGCAATGGAGGCAAAAGGCAACAAACATGGCGATGATTGGGCCCATGCCAATGCTGATATGGCTAAGAAGGGGAGGAATGTCTTTGCTCATGTTCCCTTAGCAGAAAAGTTCAAGCGGTTCAGGAAGATGTCAAGCAAAAGTTGCACAAATAAGAAATATAAGGCGACAGCTGACAAGCATAGGAAGCACAAGGTATTTGAGATTGGAGATGAAGTTATGATCTTTTTGAAGAAGGAACGAATTCCAGCAGGAAAGCGTAACAAGTTCAAGCCAAAGAAGTATGGTCCTTACAAGATTCCAAAGAAGACCAATGACAATGCTTATGTTGTGGATTTGCCTAATCATATAGGTATTTCTAAACATTCAAAATGGCTAATATCTCTTCGTACTTATCGAATGTGGATTTATCCAAACAGGATCAAAATTCGAGGTCGAATTTTTCTCAAGTGAAGGTGAATGATGCGGTCACCAATCAAGACTCGGCCCAAAACTGACCCAATTAAACCAGAATAGTATCACCAAAATAGTAGTGTCATAATGTTATTTTAATACTTCTTAAGTTTTAAAATTCTACTTGATTTAGGATTCTATTTTATATTTCTACTTGATTTAGAATTCTATTTCATGTTTCTACTTGATTTAAGATTCTACTTCATGTTTGATTAGAGTTTTATTTTTATTAAGATTCTAGTTGACTTTTATTTAGGATTTATTTCTATTAAAATTCTAGTTGGATTTTGTTTTCCAAATATTAGATGGATTTGGATTAGCCAAACACTATAAATATACCTAGGATCTAGAGATTGTAATCAAGTTTTTCTCAATCAAATTTCAGCAACCTATTTGGGTTTTCTTAGCAAAACAGTCTTGTTTTTGCGTCTTCTTGAAAGCCAAGCTTCGGCCATTGAAGTTTGCTCTTTTAAGGGTTTATTTTGGTATGTTTTCTTCACACTCGCGCTACACGCTACGTCAAGTGAACCATACTTGGGATATAGTTGAATTACCCCTAGATAAGAGAACTGTGGGATGCAAATGAGTGTTTACCATCAAGCACAATGCAGATAATAGTATTGAAAGGTATAAGGCAAGGTTAGTGGGACAAGGGTTTACTCAAACGTATAGGATAGACTATGAAGAAACATTTGCTCATGTAACTAAACTCAATTCTATTCGGGTAATGCTCTCAAATGTTGTAAATTTGGTTTAGCCTTTGTTTCAGTTTAATATAAAAAATGCATTTCTTAATGAGGACTTAGATGAAGAGATCTACACGAAAATTCCACCAGGCTTTGAAGATGAAATGGGCTGCAGAGGAAAGGTTTGTAAACTGAAAAAATCTCTATATGGTTTGAAGCAGTCACCTCGGGCTTGGTTTAAGAAATTTAGCCTAACCTTAATCCGACTTGGGTATAAACAAGGACAAGCTGACCATACTTTGTTTATCAAAACCACATAAATTAGAAAAAAGTCTATACTAATTGTCTATGTTGATCATATCATTGTAACAGGTGATGATGAGCAAAGTATCAAGACACTAAAAGAGCAACTAAAAGCCAAGTTTGAGGTGAAAGAGCTAGGACTCATGAGGTACTTCCTAGGAATGGAGGTGGCTAGAAGCAAGGAAGACTATTAAAATGTTGTCTAGAGTATAGGTTAAATAAAATCAGTTATAATAGTGTTTTTTGAGGGCCAATGAGATATTAAATAGAAGTTGTAACCCAAACTGTAATTAGTGATAAGTTGGGGGTGTAATCTGTAAATATTCGAAAGTCGTCATTGGGGTTCCGCCTCCTATTATAAATAGAGGGCAAGAGGATAGATTTTACTATTCTATTCTATTGTACCGAGTGAACATTTATTTAGAGAGAAAGGCTGGTGTTCAAGACTGCCTTGTAATCTTGGAGAGTGAGTATTGATTGTACTTGAGAATAGGAGGTTTTCTCAACATGTTGTTTTGATCATCCTTGGTAATAAGAAGACTGCTCTTGGGGTGTTTGAAGGCTGGATATAGGATTGCTTTAAAGCAATCCGAACTAGGATATATCTTGCGCCTATTGTTTGGTTTGTGTCTTGATTGTTTCTGTTCTTCTTTCATTTAAATTCTGTTCTTGCTTTCCGTCTTGTGTTTCTGTTGGTTGGATTGATTTCGGGTGAGGAGTTGAGAGAATCGGCATTAGGAAACATTGATTGAGTTGTCAAGAGTGCTCTTAAACATAACAAAGGCTTATTTATCTCTCAAAGAAAGTACACCGTTTATTTACTCAAAAACAAAGGTACGCTGACATGCAGACAAGCAAGTACCCCATTAGACAATTAGACAAAGGCTGGAAATTTGAAGAGAAGGATGGTGATATCCCAATTGAAAAAGAGAGATACCAAAGACTAGTGGACAAGTTAATCTATTTGTCCCTTGTCAAGCCCAACATAACTAGGAAAAATTGGGCCTTTTTCTCCATCAAACTCTGTAAAGTCAAGAAAGCAGAAGCGAATCTAGTAACTCCTGGTCTCACTATATCCCTCTTCTTCGTAAATGACCTCATTAAGGACAAGGTCTTATGATGTGCATAAATGAAGATTGTGAAACTCTTGGCCTGATCAATGACTTTCTTATACTTCGGCAGTATTCCAATACTTTCAAGCATCAAATTGATAGTGTGAGTAGCACATGAGGTCCAAAAGATATTTGGCCTCTTCACCTTCAATAATTTTGCCGCTCCCATATTATTAGCAGCATTGTCGGTTACTACTTGGATGACGTTTTGTGGCCCAACTTGCTCAATGCATTTATCCACATACTCAAAGATAAGTTCACTTGTATGTGCTTCATCTTAAGACTCTCTAGAAGAAAGGAAAGCAGTACCTGCATTAGAATTAACACATAGGTTCATGATGCTCCTCCTTTTTCTATCTGTCCAAGCATCTGTCATAATGGAGCACCCAGTTCGTGCCCACTCTTCTTCATGCTTCTTCAATAACTCTTTTATTCTGTCAACTTCCCCCTTTAATAGTGGTTCCTTCAATTGGTATTGACTGGGAGGTTTGAAGCCCGGCCCAAATTGACCAACCGCCTCAACAAACAATTTGAAGCTATCATTGTCAATCGCATTGAAAGGTATACTAGCTTCATACACCCATCTAGCACAATATTCACGAACAGACTGTGTTCTCTCTTTAAATAGTGCTTCACTAATAGTTTGTTGCCTTTGGCTCATTCTCGCACTCAAACAAGTTTCAGGGCTGATGGAGCTTGCAAACTTATCGATAGGGCCAAGAGTACGGGACGTTTTTCTGCTACCTAACTCTTGCAATTCATCTTCATCATCCCCTTCCACTCTTTCGGAGATATTAACAGTTGATCTCATCAAATCTTCCTCCTCCTTCTTATTTTTCCTCTTATTCTTTGCCTCGGCAATAGCATTCTTACATTTGGCTTGATCAGTTGGAGAAGATTTTGAACATGCAGAAACATTTCCAGAAATGTGGCCAATGTGTTCTTTTACTCTGTAAACACCTCCAGACATAATTTTACCACACAACTTACATTTAATTTTATCCATATTTTTCGGATCAATTAACATTCCATACTCCCATCCGACATCATTTGACTTCCTTTTAAGAATTGAGGAGGCCTCGGACGATGCTCCCGTACTTCCAGTCCTATCTGAATCATTCATTTCACTTCCTGACTCCTGTTTTTCCTTGAGTATTGAATAATTTCAATAATATACATTAAAATTTAACTAAAACTCATCAAATAAAATGAAATCAGCTGCTGCTTGAAGCAGCAAGCTTGCGTATTGCTTGCTTGCTGCTTCAACGAGCAGCAAGCAGCAGCAACTTGCTGCTCGTTGAAGCAGCAAGCTTGCGTTGCTGCAGCAAGCAGCACAGCAAGCGTGCGTTGCTGCTTGTTGCAGCAGCAAGCAGCAACGCACGCTTGCTGTGCTGCTTGCTGCAGCAACGCAAGCTTGTTGCTTCAACGAGCAGCAAGCAAGCAGCAAGTTGCTGCTGCTTGCTACTCGTTGAAGCAGCAAGCAAGCAATACGCAAGCGAGCCATGAGTAGCTTTGCGTTGCTACTTGCTGCTGAGTTGCTGCAAAAAGGCAAGCTTGCGTTGGCGGAGGAAGATGGATGGTTGGATACATACCGCAGCAAGACGCGAACGGCGACGAGAGAGAACGACCAACAGGCAACAGGTGAGGTCAGCAGCAACGAGAGAGCAAGACCAAGAGAAGAGATCAATGGCGGTGGCGAACAACCAAGAAGAGATCGAAGGCGAGAGAGAGAGAGAGAGAGAGAGGAGCCGCGATGAACACAACCAGAGAGAGAAAGGGAAAGGGGATCGGGAAATAGAGAAAGGGAGGGGGAAAAAAGGTTGGCCCAAGACGCGCACGACCTAGGTGGCCCAGGTCGTGCGCGACCCAGGTGGCCACCCAGGCGGTTAGGCGCCGCCTGGTCCGCCTAGGCGGCGCTGCGGACCGATTAGTCGGCCATGGTGCATAAGGCTACCGAGTAGCCCTAAATCGCTGCGGCCGGTTGCCGCTCAACGCCTAGGCGGCGCTTAGGCGGACGCCTAGGCCGAATTTTCGAACACTGAAGAAAACTGATAACAGAATGATTGGAGGAGGAAATGGAGTAGAAATAGGGGGAAGAAATCAGTAAAAAGGGAGAGAGTAATAGAGAGAAACGAAAGGGAGATTTAGAGAGAAATGTAGAAAGGAAAATCAGATATTCAATATCAATTTCAGCATATCCTATCCCATCCGTTTACATAGCCTTATATAGGCATATTTGTTCCTAACTAACTGCATAACAGCACCCATGTGCTTCTAACCAATTGCTAAAATATCTAAAATATCTTCTAACAACTATTATCAACCTATTACTATATTGCCCTTCTATAGATTCTTGGGTCATGACAATTCCCCCCTTCTTAAGAGAGTTCTTGTCCCCAAGAACTTGCAACAAGTAGCCATGGCTCTTCATCCAATTCCAACCTTCTCTATTTGGTTCATCCTTCTTTCCTTCTTCCTCATTCTAAGTCTCTTCTTCTTTATTTTTAGGTTCTCAATTGAAACAAGAATGATAATCATTGCAGACAAGGCTGCATCTTCCTCCAAAGAATAACATTCTGTTTCCCTTGGGTTTGCAATAGCTACCAAATTAAGATTGTTAGTAACCATAGTCTGGGGATCCAATATAATGCCAAAACCTGTCAATGTATCCACATCAAATGCCTTCAATGAATTTAGCCGCTCCTTATCACAGGTAGCAGCTGAAATCTGCAACCCTACATCCTTCAAATGTCGATCATTCTGAAACTCACGCAACCGACCAGCTACCACATATGTTTCCCCCTTTTCATCATCGTCGTTGTGTGTTGTTTTGAATACAGAGGGTTGACTAACTAGTTCTCCAGCCATCTGTTCGTCCTTCAATGTAATAGACAAGCATTCGGATTTGCCAACTGGAGGAAGAACCAATACAGCAGTGGGAGTTTTGTTCCCTTTGACAAAACCTTTGACTTCTTCTGCCTCCTTTAGCTTTTCCCCAGCTACAACCGGCTTCAAGAATTCCTCACCACTTTGAATCTGTTGTTGGTAGATAGAGCTACTATCAAGGTCATAATTCGCAAGAAACTTGCCTTGGCTGGAAGAGAAATCTGCAATCTGGCTTAACCCTTCATTTCTTTCCTGCCAGCCCTCATTCGGCACATTCAAGTGTATTAACTCTTGCCTTGGCTGCTCCCTTTTAAAAAACTCCTCCTTGTTAAAACTTTCATGATAGTCATCAAAATATTCGGCGGGAAAACTGTAATGATACTCCTTAGATAGTATCATTGCAAGCTCTTGCAATTTCTCGCGTATCATAAGACCAAATTCCTTGCTCGCATCATGTATCTCATTGCTTGTCCCTTTGTCCCTGTTGCTGCCAACTGAAAGGCAGCCTTCTTTGGCTGCCATTGAAGCTCCATTTCAGCTGAAAATGAAACAGTCTTCTACTGCAATTGAGATTCCATTGGACTCCTTCGTGCACTATTCCTCCTGGCTGAAATCTCACTAGATGGAAAAACAATAGGCCAAGAAACAACAACTCTTTCCATCCTAATTCCCTTCTGTATCTGCCTCACCCAATCACCTCTAAAATTGATCCAATAAGTGGCAAATTGCAGCCACTGTTACGCTTCAAGACCAAGTTTATTGTAATAGCAGAAAAAATTGCACACTTATAGCGACTTGATCGGCCTCCAAGAGTCCTCTAGACCGTCTTAATTGTCAACCGAGAATCACAATCGAAAACGCAACAATTGAGAATCACCAAAACTGCTCTAGGAGTCTCCTTCAAATTTTGAATAGAGATCACAGCCAATAATCGATGTGAATGCACCCTAGACACCCTGGACTACTTGTTGTCAATTTCTGATCAACCTTGTATCCTTCCAACTTAAATCTCAAACACAGAAAATCCACTACTCAGTTCTTCAGCAAGGTTCACCACACTTCCACTACTTTGTCACGCAATGGCTGAGGCTCGCCGGCTTAGAAATGCTTTCAAAACTACACTCCCAGTTGCTACGAGACTTGCTGGAATTAGATACCAGAATTGCCGCACTTCTTAGCCGAGACCCCACAGAATTTAGCGACAGTAAGAGGAATCGAAAGCTAGAATTAGTTGTTGTGCTTCAGCTTGCTGACCCACACTGCCCAACCTCGGAAAATAGCCGCAAACAACCTGCTCTTCCGCTTCACATTAGCCACCTAGAACAAGCGATCGCCTCACCTTCTGGATCAACTACAGCAATTCAGAAAACAACAACAATTCACCTTGTCGTTCCACCTTCAAAATCGCGACAGCCAAGATTGATTTGCTGCCTCTTTCGCATGCACTTCTTTCTTCTAGCTCAAGTGAATTCAAGATCGCTGGTGTAATCGCTACCCAATCACCGTCCACAAGCTCCCATCGTGAATCTTCCTGGCTTGCTCGCCTTCAATTCTGGACACGATTAAAGTCTTACCCGCGAGCCGTCAACCTCTTACACTGATCGTTCTCCACACAAGATTGCAGGGGATTAAAGATTGCCCAAGCTCTGTGTGCGTTTGCTGAGATTCAACGACTACCCCCAAACTCGCTTCCACTTCGCGCCTTCCTTTCTTGCCCGAATCAGCGCCTTTGTCTCACCCAACCGTCTTCAACGGACTCCCTCACCAACAGCAAGCGTTGTCTGTTCGCGATGCTTCAGGTATGCTCGCCTATCGACCCACTCCAATCGTGAACGCTCCTCTATACTGATTGATGATGGGCTCTGCTATGAATCGCAATGGAAATTACAGCCGACCAAATCAACCAACTCACTTACAAGAACGATTGAATTTACAACCGAGGAATGATTGGCTCTGGTCGGAATCACCTTCTGGAATCGTCCAGATCCAATTCAACAACTAAGGACTGCCGCTCAGTTGTAGTTGAACTAATCAAAATCTTAGGGCGGGCTCTGTTGCGGTCCCTGAGGATCCGATCAACTCTGTTGGAGCTCCCTATGAGTTCGATCAATTCTATTGCAGCTCCTCAAGAGTTCGCTGGAACCACCCGAAGTCTTTGCTCTATTGATTCCGTCGAGAGTCGTCGGAATCAACTGCTACCAATTGCAGGAATTACAGCCAATGAACGTTTGTCTCTGATACCATTTGTCATGAACCTAGGGTTCATAACAGGTTTAAGAAGTAACTGGAGAGGGATTGAATTGGAGAAGAAATTAGAATTGAAAGAGAACTGATAATAGAATGATTGGAGGAGGAAATGGAGCAGAAATGGGGGGAAGAAATCAGTAAAAAGGGAGAGAGTAATAGAGAGAAACGGAAGGGAGATTTAGAGAGAAATGTAGAGAGGAAAATCAGAGATTCAATATCAATTTCAGCATATCCTATCCCATCCGTTTACATAGCCTTATATAGGCATATTTGCTCCTAACTAACTCCATAACAGCACCCATGTGCTTCTAACCAATTGCTAAAATATCTAAAATATCTTCTAACAACTATTATCAACCTATTACTATATTGCCCTTCTATAGATTCTTGGGTCATGACAGGACAGATCTTTGATCAGTTCAAACCAGGATACATCGTGCAACTATTGTGTTTGGTTTGGTTGTATCTCTTTCATTTCTTTCATTGCTAAATTCTGTTCTTGTGTTTGCAGTTTATATTTTCCGTTTGCTGATTGATTTCGAGTGATTGTTGAGAGAATTGGCAATTAGAAGTATTGATTGAGTATCTAAAGAGCTCCTAATCCTAACATTTTCTATAGTCCATTCACGAAAAAACATCCTAAAACTTCTCTTTTCAAGTTCCAATAGGCAAAAGCATAACCCAGAACACAAGCCAGTGCAGAAGCTAAAATCATTTATTCAAACTAAAATATTATAAAAATTAAGTAAGCTGAACCGTGCCTTGTCTCTTCCAGCAGTAAGCAAGGTCCATCCATCTTCGGACACTGTAATGGAAGTCACTGCTGAGAAATGCTTGTCTAATGTTGCAGTGCATTTCTTAGTTGTAAGATCCCAGACTCGAACAGTTCCATCATCACCTCCAGAGAAAAGCTGCAAAAAACCCAGGTAAATGTTCAGGAAAGCCTCAACAAAAGAGGGAAAGAGAAGATCTGGAAGGGATTAGTGATCCAAAAGGGATCTAGTTCACATGCAAGAAAACATTTGCAATTTGCATCATAACACATAAATAGGAACATTAAGTAATGAAAATTACAGAATGCAGGCAATACTTCAAAATAAGCTTCATTGCTAATTGTTTTGCATTTCCTTTTTGTTTTCACTTCATTCATTACTATTTCTTTTCTACTTTTCTGGGCCCATTACCACGAAGTTGGATTCCACAAACAAAAAAAAAAGAGTAGTTCTTTCCCCATTGTACATCCTGTCTCATATTTGCCAGTCTGCTTTCCCTTGTAGCCTCTCCTATTTCATCCAAGTACATTCTACATAAAATTCATTTGTTGCACTTGTACATGAACAACCCAAAATCTTAACCAAATTCAACAATATCTGCCATAAAAGGGCCAAGCCATAACATATGAGAACCTACATGACTCAATATGTCATGGCAAATTATGGAGAAGGTTCAACCTTTAAAAAGGCATGTGAGCCAACTAGTTCTGTCCATGACTTTGAGTCCCCCACACCTATAAATTAGAGAAAATGAAAAAGAAAATAAAGGAAAAACAAGGGGAAAAGTAAAGGACTTCAGCATTTTGCATTGCAAAGATATACTCCACTGTAAAAGCAACCTTTGTCATAAGTTATACTTCCAAGAAAGTAACTATCAAACAAGGCTGATAGATGTAAATTCATTACCATTAGTCTCTAATCAGATGCCTACTAATTTTCCCTACAAGGTTATTTTCAATCTGATGATTGCCAGCCAGATACAAAAAATAGTGTAATTACATGGACGAACACATTTGTATACCAAATCTGTGTTATAGAAAACATATATTCAGAATTGAAATATGTAATAGATATCACATAAATTGCAAATGTACTGACAAGTATTTTGAAATACAAAACTTACCATCAGTCGAGTAGGGTCAGGATGAAATATTATACTATTCACAACTCCTTTGTGACCTTTGAAGAAGTGTGTGCAGAATCCACCATCAACATCCCATACAAGTACTTTACTATCAGACCCCGCTGTCGCCAACAATCCACCAGATGGATGGCAAGCCATGGCCATCACGGGGCCTTCATGTCCCTGCACGGTATCAGCCATTCCATCAATTAATCAAGGAACCAAAACCACAAAAACATAAAAACAACTTTCAAGAGTCAAGCACCTTCCAGGAGCGCAAGCATTTGAGGGAGAAAACATCCCAAACCCTTATTTGGCGAGAGTGGCTGGAAGAGAATATGAAATTGTCGCCAGGACTCAGAGAAAGAGCAGTAACGGGCTCTGAGTCCCCTTCAATGGTTGCTTTAATTGAATAGTTAGATGAATCAACAATCTTGATTGTGTCATTGCAGGCACAGACAAGGAAAGATCCATCGGATGAGACAGCAAAGGGTCCACCACTATAGAATTGTTGTAAAGACTTAAAACAGCGGTAGTTTTTCTTCAGGGATACTGAAGCCATATTGCACACTCTGTACAAACACGAAAAACAAATTTAGATAAGCAATCAAAGTGGTTGCTGAACTTTCATGGCAATGGATCAAGTATGCATGGCAAAGTGTATCCCAAAACCTTACCCCATCTAGGCCTTCCACACCATCACCCAACCCAATTAATTCCCTCACCTGTCCTGACTTGACAAAACCTGAATATAATTCCAAACATAATTCTGACCCATTGAAAGTTGAAATTTTCTTTTCAATTTAAATAAACAGCATTTTATAAATTCCTTTGCCAACTCCTGCTTCCAGATTTGAAAGGAAAGCTAATGTATTTGCAATATCCTTGGCCAAAAAAAAAAAAATCATTTATTCTAATTAAATTAAACAAGAACTACAGTTTTGCTAACATAAAAAGACAATCACTTAACACAATTGTTCATTTATTCCAATTACGTTAAACATGAATTACCATAAAACACATCAATTTATTCCAATTGTTCAAATTGATGACAAAACAGATTCCTTAACAGAAACTGAAGAATAATTAACTTATAAAAGAGGAAAATATACGTATAGATCATGCTACTACTAGAAACCAAGTATGATAATTGTGGCAACTCCTCAAGTCCACAACAAATAGACACCACCACATAACACAAAACTCAATCCATGTGAAAGCCTTGAGAATGACAAACTTCCCACATATAAAATCTGCAAATCTCTAAAAGCTAGCAATAACAATTCTACGGAATATATATTGTGTAAATTGAAAATATATATGTTAAAGATTGTCTAGAGTTAGTGATAGGTTAGTTTACAGTTTTGTATGCGGTTATGGGATTAGTTGATAGGTGGGTGGCTCTCTTGTAATATTATTTATTAGTGGAGGGCAAAACCGGAAATATCATAACCAACCCTAGGAAATATCACCCTATTTTCTATAAATAGGGCAGGGGGAGGGCTGAGAGAGAATACCGCATGTTCTCTTCAGTTTTTGCAAGAGCCTAGAGAGTGAGAAAGCTGTGAATTAGAATAGGCTTATTCATTCTTGGAAGGCTTGTATCGTGAGAGAGAGAAGAGGGAAGTTTTGTACTGTTTTCATCAAATAAAGAAGGCTGCTTGGTGGTGGTTTCAAGGCTGGATGTAGTGCCAATTCAATTGGCATGAACCAGGATAAAAGGCTGTCTTCTTATATGGTTTGAATGTTTCTTTCTTGTTCTGTTCTTACTTAAATTCTGTTCTTTATTGACTGTTTGTGTTGTGGTGTGTTGGCCGGTGAGTTGTGAGTGTTTGGAGAGGTGTTTGATCGGTTTCTTGGAGGGTTTAAAGGCTGGCAGTGCTCCCAATTATAACAATATATGGTCCTAAAAGAGACCTTGACATAACGACTACTACTTCCACAGAATATTCTAATCAAGCCACCAACACTTATGCCATTCAGCAATTATGCACCAAAAATGGTTTATCCAACCTCCATTTGGTCTAGTTTTCCATCGCTAAAGCAAAGTAATAGCCTCAAAATTGCAAGACAAGTATTGCAGTACAAATAAGATCCATGCTAAAACAGGACAAACATATACACCCGGTCAGCAAAATTTTGAGATTTGTGTATAACAAAGCAAAACACAATATATCTAGTTGCAAATGGATGACATAAATAGGAATAACAGTAACACGAATATGTTTAAAGATTAAGGTACAAAAACCTCCATTCTAAAGCAAACTCAAATTTACCCAATGAACTTAACACCAGAAAGGAGCAAGACGCACAAATTCTCTGGGCAGAAAGCCCAGAATTAGCTTGGGCTGGAATGTATCTTTTAATACTAAAAAGTATCCTCAGAATTAGCTATGGCTTCTTAAGGGATAATGTCGGTCACGGCCTCCGAATTTGGGGCGTGACACAGGCGACCTCTCGTCTTCCTCCTTCCTCGTCGCCAACAACCGCTAACCTTCCTCGCTGCTGCCAACTGACCCCTTGCTTTCCCCTCCGCCGACCGACCTCTAGCCTTCCTCGCCGCTGCCGACTGACCCCGCGCCTTCCCCCTTACCGACCGACGGAAGTGTTCTTGGAACAGAGTGAGAGAGAGAGAGAGAGAGAGAGAGAGAGAGAGTAACGGGAAAGAACAAGAAGGGGGAGGAAGGGAGCTGGGAGCCCTAATAGCCTTGTTTTGTAACGTGGGCTTGGCTCCCCTTGGGCCTGCTCAAGAATGAGGCCCAAAAGTCCGGCTTTTTACAGCCAGCAAGAGGAAGAAGAAGAATATGGGTGCTGCCTTCACGCGGGACTTAAAAAGGTGCACGATCGATTAAAAATTCAAATTTAAGGTTTATGATAGGTCTTTATTCAAGTTTAAGAACACAAACGACTATAAACCCCAATTTGGGAGATATATTTGTGCCTTCTGCCCCAACTTGAGGGGACCTATTGTATTCGCCCTTCAACTTTTAATTTGAGTCTATTAGACACTTCAAAATCCAAAATTTGCATGTCAGCGCTTTTATTTAATATTAAATGTTATATTCATATAATACATATTAATAAATTATAAATTATACATAATTATTTATCAAAATTTCATATTAATACAATATATATATTGATGTCCAACTAATAAAATTTTATCATTAGATGTTAATAAATTATACATAATTATTTATCAAATTTTCATATTAATACAATATATATATTAAAATTTAATTAATAAAATTTTATAATTAGATGTTGATAAATTATACATAATTATTTATTAAAATTTTATATTAATACAATATATATATATATATTGATGTCTAATGAATAAAATTTTATTATTAGATATTAAAAAATTATATATAATTATTTATTAAAATTTAAAATAAGAAATTTCATTATCTGATGACTTGAAAGATTAAAATAAGAAAGCAGAAGTGAGGTGACAGCCACGCCGGCGGTGGCACCGGGAATGCAATGAGATCTCTTGCGTGTTCTAAGTTAATTTTTCTGTTTTTTCATCAGTCCCCCCAATATAGGATTATAAGAAAATTGCTAGTTTGTAGGTTGTGGTACATCCGACTCGCTTCTTCTTTATTCAGCTATGGTCTCATTCTTATAAATGATTGCTATGATTACTTTGAATTCTATGCCCTGTTTGTTTCCTAAGGAAAAACCAATAGTACAAAAATCATTATCTGATTGCCGTTTCTTGGAGACTATGCCAAAGAAGCTTTGTATAAAGGGAAAATTTAAGCGTAAATTGTTTTTGCCTTGTTTCTTTTTAAATTACTTGTTGACAATTAGCAAAAGCTAACACAAGAACCAAAAACAACACATCCATCCGCATAACCAACCTGGTTATGCCACCCCTGTTCGATAAGTCTTCAAATTTGAAACCAATGCGCATGTAAACTACGTTGTAGATGCGCCTGCCATGCGGCGGCCATAGACAACCCTCCCTCTCTCATTACGTGCAGAGACTTGCACAAGGCAGTAAAAAACCTCATGAATTAACAAAAAACTGAAAATATGTCTATGACAAGAACGTCCACTCATAACGAGAAATGGCGAATGTCAAATTTTACCAGCTTTATTGGCAAAATAATATCATCACAAGATCACAACTGATGAGGTGGTGAAACAAATATACCAAACCCGCCTCAGAAAACATGTCGCTTGACCAGAGCTGTTCCTTGGAAGCAAAAAGAAACAAATAAAAGAATACTGAAAGTACACTATGATTCTAATAATCTAAGCAAGCATTTTAAATCCCATCGAGAGATGAGCTCATCCTGAAATCCCTCTAGGATGGGATTCTCAACGACTTCTCCGCACTCATGGTGGGCACGAACATGTATTCGCGTTGATTATATATAGAGAGGAGGGGGGCAGGGGGAATTAAGGAACCCTTGTGACATGCCCATTTACAAGATATTTTTAGTACTCTTCCCACAAATAAACACCCTTATTAAAAGGTACTTAACAATGTTCCCAACACAGTCCAATAGGTTATTTTGGATGTTCTCTGACATAACAACCATCTTAAGGAGTGTACTGCCCTTGTTTAAGAGTTTCCCTAGAGCTACTCAATCAACTCTGATACAATAATGGAGTGCATTCTTTATTTTCACCAAGTGCAATAGTATAGAAATTATCTAGATACATAAATTACTGAACAATACAGCCATAAGTACAATACTTCAGAACAATATGTTCATGGAAAACCCCAACGACTTGACAAGTTATGCACGTGATTCATTCAATTGATCCTCCGACAGCAAGAATCCTAACATCTCAATTCAAATCTAGTAATCATGGATTTCAATTTGTTTAGTTCATTTTCTTTCCTTCCCCCTCTGTTGGGTCAACAGGATGGGAGGAGTCGATCTTAATCTAGAATAGCTCACTTGAAACACTTAATAATTAAAATGTTTTAACTTATTTAAACCTTCAATACTTCCCCTTCAATTGACAAACTTGTGTCATAATAAATTTTGCAGAATGAATACAACTTTTTCCTGTTCCGGTATGCCAACCCAACCAATCCAATTCAAAGTAAAATGTAAGTTACAACTTCAACGAGTCTTCCTCTATTTCCTCTATTCATTTGCAAATTCTCTTAGTAATAGTCTTAGTTACCACATCTTAAATCTTTCTATAACTTATATTTCCTAATGTAACTTTGTAACACCTTCAATGATTCTTCCCCTCTTTCCTTATTTTATTTGCAAACACCATCATTAAGACATCTCAAATAATTTTTGAATCTTTAACTTTATCCCAAAGTCCAAACATTCATGTTGAATTGGGAGCAAAGAAACACTCAATCATGTCAATAGACAGCACACGGTTTTATCCCACAACAGAAAAATATAACAAGTACAGAAATTGAAATAGGGAAAGAATACGCAAACCACACAATCACAATTTGTAATCCTACATCCAGCCTCAATCCTGAGAGGAATTCACTAATAATCTTGAAGTACAAGAAAAACGTGAGTACATCAATCACGAGATTACAAAGGCTAACTTGATCTAGACTTTTCTCTCACTTTACTACACTCGCATAATAGAATGAATGATGATCACGACAGCCACCCCATGCCTTTTATTTATAGACAAATAGAGCGGGTATTACAAGGTTTAAAACTTAGACTACACAAAATTTAATATACCCCTCATACATACAACATAAGTTAGACTCTATCTTACTTTGTGTCTGCCGCTTGGATTATTCTTCAATTCTCCTAATTTCTTCTAGATTATACTTGATGCAAAACATAACAATTCATAATTTTTTAACATGCTAGTTGCTATGTTTTCCTACAACTAATTTTTCATCCAACTCTAAGATTTGACTAACCAAAACCAAATTCAAAAAACTTCGACAATGCACCGAAATCAGATAAAAATTTCACTTTTGGTAGAAAATTGTCCGATTCCCTGGGAAAATCAGTACACCTAAATGAACTAACTATTATTTGATTAGGAAGTAAACAAAAAAGAACCTAAAAAACAATTTCTACGTACCAAAACATCATCAGTAAGACTCGAATCAGTGATCCCAATGAGTACTCATAGCCGCATGGGCGGATGTAGGGGGGGGCTGGCACGGGCTTCAGCCCGTGCCAGCCCCAGCTAAACAGTAGTAATATATATTACATATATATCTATATATGTAAAAGCCTAGCAAAACCCCAACTAAATATTAATATAGCCTAGTCCCAGAGTTTCTCCTACATCCGCCCCTTCATAGGTCAAAAATAACAAAAGATGAAAAATTCGCCACAAAATCAAGAACTTCCAAAACCAAAAAGTAGAGAATGCCATATAAAGAATCAAAAGGTAACATGACCATACAGGACGCTCAATTTTACACAGATTTCTACAAATCCAGGAGATGTAACATTCAGATCGAACAAGTAACCAGATTCTACTCAGACCTGGCGAACGCCAACACATTCAGTATTGGTAACAATAACAAATTCTATTCAGATGAACGATCAAAATAAACAACTTTCTTTCAAATTACAGAACATAAAACGAAGGAAAAAGGGACTAGATATTCACTGAGGCACAGTTCAAGTACCCAGATCGACCATCTAAAAAACAGAGTTTTTGACTGAACAGAGACACATCAACCGCAGTTTTTGATATATATATACCAAATCAGACGGGGAGGTTTTCGACAGAGGTAGGTTTAGGGACAGAGTCGTCGTTGACTTGGAGATTGGTAAGCATGAGAGGGCGATCTTTAGCTTCTTCTTCGTTCTCGTCATCTGATTCGTTGGTGTTGAGGTTAACGCAGGAACAACGCTCGAGCGACGCGAAGAACGCCGAGGCTACACTCGTCCCCAGCCAGCTTGCCAGGCTCTCGAGCTTGACATTCACCGAGCTGGATGCGTTGTCCATCTTCTTTCTCAGTTCGATCGGAATGGCAATCCGATCTGATCAACTCAAATCAAAAGTAGGTAGGTATACAGAAACCCTAGGAGAAGACTCGGAAGAGGGGACGGCTTTCTCTATTAGACAGCTGAATTGAACAAAAAACATCAGACTACACGGTAAATATATTTTGTACGGAGACAACGAAATTTAATTTTTTAAATATAGTATACCGCAAACCATTCTACTTTAATTACGACGAAATTTTGATTATTGTATTTTAAGAGGAATTACATAAGTTAATATACTTATAGAATTAGGCAACTATACTTTTAGAATTAAGATTAAAAAATATTAAATAAAACATCACTTTTAAATTTGAAACTACATTAACCATTATAATAGATATATTTTTAACATCAACTAATAATGTTTTAACTCTAATAATAACTAGTGTTTACCATGCGATGCATAGGAGATGTAATAACAATAAATTTTAAAATTAAGTTTTAATTTATATTGAAAAATTCATATATTTATCTTGAAAATATAATATCTTAAATTTTGTTTAGTATTAAAAAATTTATGTATTAATCTTGCATTAAATTAAAGATAGTAATTGATTAATTATTAAAATAAAATTATTTATTATATTATATATTTTTTATAAATTATAAATATAAATTAAAACTCTTAAACTTGAGGAAGTAATAATTTTTCAATGTTAATTAAAAATTCATTTGAAATTTTTAAATTTTTAATTTTTAATCTTAAAATTTAATTTCTGTAATTATAACAAAACATTAAAATATATAAATTTTGACTTATTTTTCTTTCATTATATATTAATTTTCTTTCATAGTCTTATAAACGTGATATGTTAAATCTTAATTAATATTAAAAAATCCATACATTAAAGTAACATTGAATAATCTCTACTTCTTATGTAATTTCTTTGTGTGTATTTATTCTTGCAAATTAAAAATTGCCTACATGCATATGTATATTCAACTAACTAATTATGTCCACAATAAATTATTGACTAACTAAATATTTAATATACATATCATAATATATTAGAAAACCTATGATTAGCATTAAAAAACTCATGAAAAAATTATTATTAATTTTATAGTAATTATTAATTATTGTTACTTTTAGTAATAATAATTTAATTATTATTAATGCAAGTTTTGGAGAATTTTTTTTATAGACTATTCTACTTTATTATGTGTATATTAACTAAATATTTAATATACACATAATAATGCATTGAAAATCTCATAATTACTATTAAAAAACTCATGTATTGAAAAATTCATTATTAATTTTACAATAATTATTAATTACTGCTACTTTTAGTAATTAATGCAAGTTTTAGAAGTTTTTTTTTTTTTTTTTACAGACAATCTTACTTTTTTTTTTTTTTGGTTAATGCACCATCATGAGCGACCCCCACTGTTTGGTCCTACGATATTAGCAAGAGATGTAAATCAAAGTACTTAGCGGCCAATTCGATCCCTAACCCTACCTCTCTATATATATAAAGATCCCAATTATACTTCCAAATCATAATAACTACACACAATTTCAAGCGTGAGTCACAGAAAAAATGGCACTCTAAATTTGACTAAATGCAAAGCGTACCCTTGAGATTTTAAAACTAACATAGAACCCTTGAGATTTTAAAACTAAGCTTGATAGTATAAACCTTATTGCACTAAATCCTTTGTTGTTAGTTAACCCTAGTAAAAAAAAATTAAATTGATCAATCTTTTTTATCTCACAAGTTAGTTTGTCTGGTCTATCCATTTATATATCTCTATTTCTCATTTATCTCAATTTCTGTCTATAACTATATTGATTAAGGCAAATCTTGCTAAACAAGAAAGATTTGCCCTAATCTATTTGTTAGGAAATCACCCCCAATGAATTGTTGGGCATTGTTGCCCCGATGATTTGTTGGGTTTGATTTGGGGTTGGGTGAACCTTTTTTTTTTAATAAATATAATATATATAATATTTTCATAGAAAATATATCTAAATATATGTTTTAGTATATCCCAAATATTATAAACATATTTTTAAAATTAAAATATATGTTCACTAATTATTAGATTTTTATAATATATTTTTAAATCGTAGATAAAATACCATTTTTAATATATATTTTATTCTATAGATAAAATTGTCATTTTGTCTTTATTTTTAAAGATAAGGGTAGTCTTTACCATTTTTAACATGTGAGAAGTATTTTTTGTAATTAAACCAAACATAGAAGTGTTTATGCAATTTTTCTTTATTTTTTTATTAGTTTAAAAATATTTATATACAAGGCACATGGGTAAAAAGAAATTCACAAGAACCTTTAGAAATATTTTTAAAAGTTAAGTTATCTTTGTGCAAATAACCAAAACAAGAAATTATGAGTGTCGTTTATCCTAAAATATTCTTTATGAGAGGATAGAGTGAATTCTATATCATGTAATTTTTGAGAATGTAATCACTGTGGCAAAAAATAATAAACATTAAACGTTGTATTATAATTTAATCATATAACATTAGGTGTTGGTATAATATGACAGTTATATTGAAATAATTTTTCTTCCAATTCCGAAGCCTGACAAGTTGAGTTAGATGAAGGATTTCCAAACATTAATAGGTTAAAGATTGTGAATTTGATATTTGGGATAATGATTCCTATCTCAATGGAGTTGGCTTGATCCATAATTGACAATCAACCCCCAACTCTTTCTCTTTCTCTCTGTCAAGGTTAACCTTATTCAACTATTGTGATTTGTTAATGGCATTTAGTTCTACAAGGCTAATTTTTTTATTATGAATATGTGCTTGCATAACAATAAGTTTCCTCACTTTGTCTCAATCAATTCCCCAAAAAAACAACATAAATGGAAAGACAATAGAAAAATATGAAAAAATATGAGAAAAACTATCAACTCTATATCCCAAAATGCCCCCGAAAGCCGAATATTTATAAACATAATATGGGTTGTTGACACTTCCAACTGCTAAGGAGTATTTTGGGAATAAGCAAAAGTTAGGTTTAATAACTATTGTCAACTACCATCAAAGTTATTGCCTAAAAATGTCACATACATAGACTCGCACACATAAGCCACACCAACTACCCATTGGTGTTGCGTGCTTCTTGTTGTGTCATGCTACCACGCCATACATGATATGCTACATGCGATATGGCATGATATGCACCAAATGACAACATGTTGCTCCCCTACTTAACCCTTTATGCCTCAACCTTGATGCACATTACCATGTATAACCTTGTCCACATGCCTATCTTGTATCATCCCCATGTTGCATCTTGATCTTTATGTGTCTTCCACACGTCTTGTGTGAGTAACACACTAGCTTGTGCCACAATGCTACATAGGCACAAGGTACGCACCTATGAACATGTCATGGATGTTATAGACATCCCACGCTAAGAGAACCTAATGTCCTCGTTAAATGTGAGTAAAGATACTACTATATCACATCCTTAAATTTCCACAAAGTAATATTCATTCCCAATTTATTTCGTCTTTCAGAGCATTTTTCCACAAAGTAATATTCGGTCCTAATCGTCGAATCGAAATGTAAAGACGATGGTCTGTCATCATGCCACCCATCACTCCCAAGTAGGGCCAATATTAATTCATCTACCAAGTTGTGCACCCTTGGCGATGAGGACACATAATCGAACACCCTGGCTGATAAACCCAGAGAAGTCAACCTTATTAATCCATTGGAGCCCAAAACGGCAACCCCATGGGTGGGTCTGTTCAAAGAAAGCAAGAAGCAAGTGCAAGGTTTTCATATGCCGAAGTTTGAAGACTCAAGTGAGATGTTTGTCGTTGACCCCCTGGAGTTGGATGATGTTGAGAAAGTGCTGGGTTATTGCTTAGTTGGCTACTTTGTTGGGAAACTTCCAGGAAAATCTGCCTTGCTCAAGCTTTGCAACTCATGGGAAGTTCCTTACACGTACATCCCTTATTTCAGCGGATGACTGATTTTTAAGTTTGATGATGCAGGGTCGAGAGACCAAGTGCTCAGGGGCAGGCCTTATTTTGTTTTTAGGCATCCCCTACTGCTCAAAGTCATGCCTAGTTGTTTTGAACTTGATGATATGCTGGATTTTCGTATGCCTCTCTAGGTTAGCTTCTCAAGTCTCTAAATCGATTTCTGGAACCCAACTTTTCTTGGGAGGATTGCTTCCAGAATGGGTTCGCCCATTACAAGTGATAGGAACACAACATCTAAGGAGCGTATCTCATATGCTCGTGCCCTTGTTGAGGTTGATGTTTATAAAGATCTCATTCGCGAAGTAAGTTTCATGATGCCTTATGGCAAGATTCGACACCGACAGGTTGTTTATGACTATGAGGCCAAATACTACTCGTTTTGTAAGTCCTTCGTCCATGGCCTTAAAGTGCCCCAAAAGAGACTCTCGAGGCCCCCCTAAAGGATGACAGGGCCTTGCCCGGAATTATCAGCTCGGGCCAGACGGATTCTTCCTTGAAGGAGTAATAATAGATTCCTATTGTTGATAGTGAGAATGTCTTGAAGCATGCTTCGAATAAAGACCAGGAAGACACTCCAACGTTAAAGGATGAAGGATAATTTCAGTTGGTGTCGAGGAAGAAGAAAAAACCTAGTCAACAAAAGGCCCCTCCTCAGGCCAAGCAGAAAAACAAG
Source organism: Diospyros lotus (assembly GCF_014633365.1). Lineage (NCBI taxonomy): Eukaryota > Viridiplantae > Streptophyta > Magnoliopsida > Ericales > Ebenaceae > Diospyros > Diospyros lotus. The sequence continues at coordinate 25,554,977 of NC_068352.1, forward strand.
GTGAAATCATCTGCGAAAGAAATTGATAGATTCGAAAACCACAAAGCTCGGAAGCATTCCTCCCAAAGTCAACAATGTATCATGATGCCCAAGATTTCTGAGGATGATGACAGCCATTTGGTAGAGAATTCCAAGTTCCCACAGGATTCAAGGAAGAAGGGCTTAACCCTTCATTTTCCATCATGATTCTCTCTTGTTGGAACATCAGGGGCCTCAATATGCCCCTGAACAAAATGGGGTTAAATGCCTCATAGATCAACACCAAATTAGTGTTATGATAATTTTAGAGAACAAGCTTAATCTAATTAAGTTGCAGCATGTTATGAGCCGAAAATTCCCTAGATGGGAGGAAGTCAATAATTTCTAGACTCATTTTGCTGGTTGCACTGTGGTTCTCTAGAACATGTCAAAAATCAACTTGGAGCCCCTGGGAATAACTCCTCAAGTTATTCATTATCTTATTCGTTGTAAGGTTTCTGTCTGCATTTTTCACTCTAATTTTGTTTATGCTTTTAACTCTGTGGTGGGTAGGCATCCTTTTTGTAAAAATCTTATGGATTTCAGCAACCTTTGTTCTAGTCTGTGGATTATCATGGGGGATTTTAACTGTGTGCTTAGAGTTGAGAAAAAGATTAATGGGGCAAATATCACCCCGTATGAAACCAAAGACCTTTCTGACTGTCGTATTTCTTTTGGCCTCATGGATATGGCTTCAATTGGATGTTTTTTTACATGGACGAATAACTCTGTTTTTTCTAAATTGGATAGAGTGATGATTAACCAATCCTGGTTGATGAGCAACCTTCTTAGCCAAGCTAATGTTTTACCAATGGGATGTTTGTCGAACCATTCTCCAAGTGTTGTCTTCTTTCCCCAACAAAGCAGCCCCCCAAGCAAGCCTTTTCAATTCTTTAACATATGGGTCGATCATGGTGATTTTCTTAGTATTGTAAGATCTATCTTCTAGTAGCATGTTCCAGAAACCAAGCAATTTAGTTTGTGTAAGAAGTTGCGACAGCTTAAGGGTCCCTTGAGACATTTAAATTCAAAGCATTTGAGCCATATCTCATCCAGAATTGCTAGAGTTACAAAGGAGCTTGAGGAGGCCTAGCTATCACTCCAAAATCTGTCACATGACCAAAGCTTGCAATCTTAGATTCCTTTTATGCGAAAGCAAACATTGTTCTTAAAAGAAGCTGAAAGATCGTTCTACCATCAGCAAGCGAAGTGCAGATACCTGGAGCTTAACGACAGGTGCACCAAATTTTTTCACGCCATTGTTAAGTGAAACGTTATTGCTGCTATTTCTCGAGCATATAGGTCAGTGAAACCTTCTGGGAATCAAGTTGTTGGGGAGTTTATTCGGTATTTTGAGGACTTGCTAGGCTCTTCCAAGTCTTGTGATCCCATTGACCTTAATATCCTAAGATCTGGGCCTTACATTTCATCGGATCAGACAACTTTTCTCTCTAGCAGTATTTCCAATAAGGAGATTAAATCTGCTCTATTTAGTATTGGAGATGAGAAGGCTCCAGGGTCTGATGGCTACTATTCATGTTTCTTTAAGAAGGCCTGGCCTATTGTGGACGGGTAGTTCACTGAGGCCATTCATGAATTTTTCTCTTCGAGTTTCCTCCTTAAACAACTTAATCACTCAGTCATTGTTCTTATGCCGAAGTCTAAGCATGCTAACACGGTTGGTGAGTTCAGGCCTATAGCTTGCTACAGTGTTGCCTAAAGTCATATCCAAGGTTTAGCTTCAAGACTTATCGCTGTTTTGTCATCCATTATTAACCGTGCCCAATCTGCATTTGTCAAAGGCAGGAGTTTAATGGAAAATGTGTACTTGGCCCAAGAGCTTCTTCATAATTACAGTCGCAAGCGGTTCTCTCTGAAATCCCTTGTTAAAGTTGATCCCCACAAAGCCTTTAATTCCATTAATTGGTCCTTCATTCAGCAGATTCTTGATGGGCTTGGATTTCCCTTAGTCTTTTCCAAATGGATTATGGAATGTGTATGTTCAGCTTCCTATTCCATCATGATTAATGGTGGTATGTATAGGTTTTTCAAAGGCCGGAAAGGCCTCAGACTGGGAGACCCTATTTCTTCATTTTTTATTTGTCTTCTGCATTGAATATCTATCCAGATCTCTTAGAGTGGCCACTATGGATCTTGATTTTAATTTTCATCCGAAATGTATTAGCCTTGGCATATCTCACCTTGCCTTTGCAGATGACTTGTTGCTCCTTGCTAGGGGCGATGTTATTTCAGTTAAGATTCTCATGGATTGTCTTCATAGATTTTGTGACACCCCGGCCACCGTAACCTATGGTTACAACCCCGGTCTGTCTCGAAAGACGGCTATGCCCTGCCAACATAAAATATTAAAGTAATATTGGAAGCCCTGGGTAGGGTCCAAGCTTCACTGCTTTCGATTATCGAAAATTAGAGTTTAAAATGTATAAGCAACGAGTACTTACCCGATTCTCAAAACCAATTAAGCCCTTAAAATATAAATCCAATTTCAAATAAAACAAATAAATACCAACATGCCCAATACAATACTCCAATGGTCAAGCATAACTAGTTCACACTCACTTAGTTACTCACAATGGGGACCTTAACTTGATCTAAAGCAAGTTTTATTTAAATCACAGCCATCTTTCGTAGCCAAGTACAGAGCACATATAATTTACATAAATGACACGTATATGACCCACATTCTCATTGCCCGTAATTACTGTTAATCGGCGACTCTTCCACCACTATTGCTTTCCCTATCTTAGTCCTCGAGCCATTTATTGGGTTAGAGGGGGTGAGTCCAGGGACTCAATAAAGACAATATACAATGTAGTAAATTAATAAGCATGACATCATAGATAAAAATGAAGTGCAGCGTGCATGCAAGCCTGTCCATCGCACCTATCTCAGGCTCTAGATGGCCCTTAGTGGTTTCCTCTATGACCCTATCTCAAGACTCACACGGTCTGAAACCCACTACTCCATGCCTAGGCACTCCCTTGACATCTTATGCAAGCCACGACAAGAGAAATTTACACACAAAATATATTAACCCTTACCTTAATTTGTTTGCTGCTCGGTGATGAACTCTATTTCATTGTACAAACTAGTAGCGTACCCGCAACGCCCTTATCACAATTATACATATACATGAGGCTAAGTAATTAATTAATTAGCCACTGCCTAAATTCATTAGTTTAACTAATTTACCAATCTAACTAATTATCTTAACTAATTAACTTACTAAACTAATTAATTAAAATAAACTTCAACTTAACTACTAATTAAATTAAATAAATTTAACTCAATTAAACTAATTACCTCACGGTCGATTTCTCCTTCCAAGCGCCTCTGCTTTTCTTCACAATTTACTGCCGAGCTCACCTCTAATCTTCTCCTATTTATAGTCTCATTTACCCCTTGATTTCTACCTCAAACCCACGAATTTACCCACTGAATTGGCTAATAAATGCTCTGATTTATGGCTCCAATGTGGCTGAAATTTGGCAAAAAAATGAAGCTGAATTGAGGGTAAACGAACAAGTGGCGAGGGAAGCACCAGCGCACTCCACGTGGCGCAGCTGGGCCGTACAGGGCTAGCACCTGGCCTCCCCAAAACGACATCATTTTGGGGCGCTTTGGCTGATTAAAAATAAGCCTTTTTTTCTCCCAACACGCGCGCCTCCCCCGTGAATCGAACCTGGGTCCCACGCTTGGCCTTCCTCGCACGCAACCGCCTGCGCTACCACTTGCCTTCAACGCATATATGCATCTCATTCTATTTAAGTAATCTCCCAGCCTCTTTTCGAAATTACCCCAACACCCCAAAGCTTCTGAAAATCACACACACCCCTACACCTCATTTCTTCTTATTACACTTATACCTCGAATATTCCCAAAAATCCACCAATATAATTTTATCATTATTTCCATAAATATTCTCAAATAATTTAATTAATTACCTTAATTTCCCATTTCCTCAAAATATCATAAATAAATATTTTCTCTAAAATCTCCAAATATTCTAAAATGTCCTCAAATACCGAAATTAATTATTATTACTTGTTTGCAAATTTTAGGATGTTACAAATTTAGAGCTTGCTCTAGGCTAAATGCTAATGGCCTCAAATCCAACATCTATCTTGCGGGTATTAATGACAGCAATTTCCATGATATTCTTGCTGTCACGAATTTTTTCAGAGGCATTATTCCCTTTCGATACTTGGGCATCCCCCTGCTGCAGAGAAGCTCAAGGTTATTCACTAGGCCCCTCACGGACAAAATTTCAGAATGCATTAATTCATGGATTGCATCATCTCTCTCTTATGCAGACAGATTTGAGCTTATTAGAGCAGTTCTCCAAGGCGTTGAATGTTTCTGGCTTTCCATCCTGCCCACTCTTGCTGTTGTTATTCAAAAAGTTTACAGGTTATGCAGGCTCTTTCTATGGAACTCCAAGTCGACTCTTGTTCCTTGGCATGATGTTTGTCTTCCCAAAAATGAAGGGGGGCTTGCCCTTAAGGACCTCCAGAGCTAGAATTCGGCTCTCCCAATCAAAGTTCTCTAGAATATTCACCACAAGAAGGACTCCTTATGGGTCTAATGGGTCCATCACTGTTACCTTGTTGTCTTTTCGATCTAGGAGCTGAGGGCTAATAGAGATGACTCGCTCCTCATAAAAAAGATCATTACCATTCGAGATGCTCTTTGCTCAGCTCAAGGTTCTCCCTCGGCTGCTGTTAATCTGTTTTCCAGATGGGCTAGAGCTAACAAGGTTGTTAAAATCGGGATTTTAAGTGGGATCGACAAAGGGTCCATAAAATTGGATCGTAAAATTGAATCGTAAAATCGTAAAATTTTAGAGATAATTAAAAATACCCTTTAATTTTTGTAAATATATGTTTATAATAATATAATTTTGTATAAAATGAATTAATATTATTTAATAACTTGATTATTCCTTATTATAATTCAAAAAATGATACTTCCCAAATATAGCTCAAAAACTAGCAGGTTGGTATAGGCAATTTAGAGGCAAAATATAGGTAATTTAAAGGTAAAATATAGCTTAAAATTCTTTAGAGAATGCTTCCAATGTCTTCCATTAGATTTAGATTGTAATTTTTTCTTGATTTAACATTGATTAAATCAAGTAATATCCCAATTTGGGGTTGGGTGGTCCATTAATTAATTACTTGTTTGTCTTGATTTACTTATGCAATCAATGTTAAATCAAGTAATTATAATTTAAATCAAGTAAATTGGAACTTATGCAATTAATGTTAGATGCTATGTGACATTGGAATTTATGTAATCAATGTTAAATCAAGTTCCAATTTAGAGGCAAAATATAACAATTCATTGCATAAGTTCCAATGTCAGATGCTATGTGACATTGAGACGTTGGAAGCATCCTCTAAATTATAACTTAAATCAATAGAGGTCTTTGAATCGTAAAATCGTTTGGAGATCTCTGAAGCGTAAAATCGTAAAATCGTACATGTAAAATCGAGATTTTATAGGATTTTATCCCAAATTGGATTTTACATGGGATTTGAATCGTTTGGGGGTCTTCGAATCGTAAAATCGTACGCGTAAAATCGGGATTTTAACAACAATGAGAGCTAAGAGTATCAATCTTTTAGATGCTTATAACTTTTTTAGGCTCAAGGGCAAACAACGAATTTGGGCTTCTGTTGTGTGGAACTCCAACATCATTCCAAAGCATTCTTTCATTTGTTGGTGTGTGCTAATGAGAGGATTCTTACTAACGACAAGCTCCTATTCATGGATATCGATAGCAGCTGCCAGCTATGTGGTTCAGTAGAGGAATCCTTGCATCATCTTTTTTTCCAATGTCCTACAAGTTCGTTGATTTGGAGCCATATTAAAGCATGGATAGGGCTCACTCGATCAATGTCCACCATGGTTAGCGCCCTCAAGTGGATGAAGAAAGAAGCTTAAGGAACTTCTTGGCAATGCAAGGCCAAGTGAATTGCGTTGGGATGCCCCATCTACCAGATTTGGTATGTTCGCAACTGGCTTATTTTTAAAGACTTGCCTACCCGTCCTAATTGTATTATTCATAGGATTAAAACTTCTGTATACAAGACTATCTTTTCCTTGTATCCACAGGTTTTTAGTTCATTTTTAGGCTCATGTCATTAATCGTTAATTATTTTGGCAATTGTCTTCGTTCTCGGGTATGTTTAGTGTACATTATATATTTTTTAATAATATATTTTTACCTTTCGATCAAAAAAAGAAAGGCTTTTCAATTGAAAACACTCTATCCCAAAATACCCACATAAACATGGTATTTGTAGACATAATATGGGTTGTAGACACCCCAACTTCAAAGGGATATTTTGAAAATATGAAAAAGTTGGGCTTCCTAGTTGTCGGTAACTATAGCCAACTATTGTCAAGGTTGCTTCCAAACCGTGTCATGCAGACAGGTGCGCACGCACGGGCCATGCCGACCATCCATTCGTGTTTCATGCTTGTTCTTGTGCCAAGTTGTCGTGTCAGACATGCCATGCTACACATAGCATGGCCCAGCGTGCGCTAATTGACCCCGTGTTGCTCCCCCGCTTAGCATTTTGTGCCCCAACCTTGCTGCTAATGATGCAAAGGTTTAAATACAAAGAATCATTTAAAGTGAAAACAAGTACAAAAATGAAGTATAAATACAAGAATCATTTAAAAATTTATCAAAACAAGCTTGTAAATGGAGTTAATTGGGCCCATTTACATCCCTAATTGTTTCCAACCTTTCCTATATATTTTTTTTTTTTATCCCGCACTGCAACCTTGATCTTAGCATGCCTCCCTCACGGAGCATGCAAGTTTTAGCCAACATTTGTACCATTGACATGCCACCTCCTATGTAACATCTCGAAATTTGAGAATTAAATAAATGATTATTAATTTATTTAGGTATTTGGAGTATTAAAAAAAATATTTATTTATGTAATTTTGAGGAAGTAGGAAATTTAAATAAATTATTGGGAGTATTTATAAAAGGGTTAACTAAATTACTTTGGTAGAATTTTTGGAGAATTCGGGGTTTGAGTGTAATAAGAAGGAAAGTGAAGTTTAGGCCAATATGCAAATAATAGAAAATGTGGGAGCTGAAATGTAAATTTTGGAAATGGCGATAAGTCACCTTAAATTTAGTTAAATATGTATATATGTATGAAGGTGAGTGCCAGTCGAGCGGTTATGCGTGCGCGTGTGCATGCGAGGGGGGGGACGCGGGATCGATTCTCGGCTGCGCGCGCTGGAGGAATTCTTTTTGGATTTTTATCAGCCATAAAGCGCCAAAACGGCGCCGTTTTGATTAGGCGGTGGGCAGCCCTTGGCTGCCACGTGGCGCGCGCTGGTGCATCCGCGCTGCCACTCTCCCACGCCCACTGTTTGCACGTTTTTTAAGGCCAAATTGGCCATGTTTTTCTACCGATTTTGCTGCCTTTTATGCTTCAAATTGAAGCAAAAATTTGGATTAAATTGGAGCAGAGCAGAGAGCTCGGGAGAAGAAGAAAATGGCACGTAAAGGCTGGAAATCTTGAGGAAAATTAGGAGAAGTTGAGGATTTAGTCAAATTTCATTGCGGATTAATTACTCGGGTGAGTAAATAATTTTGTTCGGTTAGAAATTATTTAAAAGTTTGATTTTAGTAATTTTGGATGATTATACTGTGTTTCGTGTATTAATTTGTTGCGTAAGTATATATATATATATTAATACACTGTATGCAAGTGGTGAGTTTACTGTGTGTATATTGTTTTGATTGTGAGAATTGCGTTACAGTGAGGGTGCCAATTACATATCTAAATATATATATATATATGTGTGTGTGTGTGTAAATACAGTATATGGGGCGTGAATGTCCCTGTGTGTGGGTGCAATGAAATTAGGGTGATAGAAAAGAAAAGGATTGCCTGGCCGTGTAAGCATATGGGTGAAGATATTTGTACATGCTATTAAGCAAATATATATATATATATATATGTTCCTATGTTTATAAGTTACGCGAGAGGTAGTGGTGGATATTGGTGAGTTCTTAATATTATATATTAATTAATTAATTATATATATTGAGGTTGTTATTGATGTGATTTAATTTAAATCAAATATAAGACTCGTCGGAATTTTATTTACGATGTACTTACATGGGATTTTAGATGGTTAAATTATTTAAATTATACGGTTAGATTTAATTAGTGTGAGCCACGAGTTTTATTAATAGTTATTAAACGTTTTACTTCGCAACGGGAGTGCAAGGAAGAGAAGAAACGATCGTGTAAAGGCCAGCTCCTAACTCTCTCTTCGTGTTCTCCAATTCCCGTGAAAGACCCCGTGATTTCCTATATTTTATCACCTCCCTTACTTTAATTCGGCACCTTACCTTATTGGTTGAACTATTATTCATTTGTTTTAATTTAAATTAAATCTGAGGCTTCTATAATTTTATTCGTTGTGAGCCTAAGGGGGTTTGTACCGCCCCCATTCCTTTCGGAATGATGCCGGACCCAGGTTGGGAACTAGGTTCCTAGACGGGCGAGTTTATTTATGATTTTATCGGGCTTATTTATAGTTTTTCTCGGATTTATTTATGGTTCGGTTAGAGCTATCGAGCAGTAGGGCAGGGGTCGGTTGTTGGTGACGCTGGAGTAGACTATTGTACGGCCCTGATGTGGACCGTCGGGTGGACACCCCTAGTCACTAGCCGTTGACCGATGCCGGGCACTGCTGACTAGCTCTGCCGGTATGTGATTTACTGCATGATTAGATATCTTGTATTACTGTTCATGATTTGATATGCACATGGGTACAGGATGCATGTTGGGATATTCATTTATTGAGTATGCTTGGACATGGACATTCTAGTTTGGTTAGGTTGCATCCACCGCGAGCATATGCATGGCGTGTGGTTTACTATGTGGGCGGAGCATGGCCTGATGCCTGGATGTATGGGCGCCTTGTATCACGTTGATGCTCACTACGCCATTGCATTTCTATGTGCATTGCATGCATACTAGTAGTATTTAGTTCTCGGACGGGAGTACCGTTCCGAGGGAGCCTATGGCTCGGTTGTCGGGAGTACCGACGGATACAGGTGACGGGAGTACCGGCCTGGGACAGCGCGCGCAGATTTGTTGCAGATATTTGTTGCCTTTCAGGGCAGCGGCAGGTTGGTATGGGACTTGGGTGCCAAGTGTCTTATGTGGGCCCCAAGGACCGGTATGTGCTTTTATTTTGTTATGCTATTGAGCTGTTGTGTTGTAGCGTCTCATGGCTTGTGTGTACCTGGGGTTTATTCTAGGGTGAGATTTCTGGTTTTGTGTAGCCTTCAGCCTTTTCTTCCTTATGCTTGCTGAGTCTCTCGACTCACCTTGCTTTCCATCATTCCAGGTAGTGGCGGCGTGGGCCATAGCAGGGGAGTCAGCTTTAACGGTAGAGTCAGTGTGGTGTATAGGCAGTCTTGTCAATCCCTGTCAACTCTGATGGTTGTGTAGGGTCTACTCTATTATTTTGTACTGTGCCAGGTGCTTTCCTCTAGTCTCGTGTATGCCGGCACAGGAGTTCGAGTTTATTTATTTATCTTGTGACCGCTGTGTTAGCGGGGTACCCGTAGTGCATGCATGTCTTGAGCTTTGCTTCCGCTGTTCTTATTTTCGCGTATGCATGTCGGGGTGGTCTTTGTCTCGTGTTTTATTACTTTTCTCCTCCCGTAGGCGCTCCCGTTCGAATAGTCCGGGTGGTTGGGGATATCCGGACGAGGGTGCTTACATCCTAGTCGTACCACATTGCTGCATGGGTGCAAGGTACACACCAATGAGCATGCTGAGGTTGTTGTTGTTGTTTTTTTTAGTTTATATATATTTTGTAGTTTTCACTAATTCTTAAAATTGGACGCTATATATTCAAAAACTGTATTTTTTTAGTTAATAATTACCTTTCTAAATGTATTTTTATCAAATAAAATTATTTGTATATCCAGTTTAGAAGGAAATAAAGGGAGCAGAGAGAGGAAGGAGATGAAAATAATAAATCTATGGTAATGCTAACGAAAACTAAGGATACTCGTTAAACTATAATAAATGCATTTTTTCTTTCATCCCTAAATGTTTCTATATATAGATAATAAATATATTATGTTTTAAAAAATTTATCAACTAATATGAGTATTTGAGAGTTGTAAACAAGGCAAATGTCTTGCACCTTAACAAGGGAACCAGTTAATGTTACTCATAATTTATATATTTTCTTTAATAGCTAAAATCTACAAACCCCCCCCCCCCCCCCCCCTCAAACTTTACAATTTGAGACACCTAACTCCCTTATAATTTTATTTTTAATAAAAAAAACTCTTGGATATTATTTTTTTGGGTTAGAAAAATTAGGTTTACATGCTAAGAAAGAATATGACCATAATACCCCAATTAATCTTAAATAATTACACATGATTCTATTATTACAAATTAATTAAAAATAAAAATACTAAATTTGCCTTTAAGTAAAGGAGAGTGACGCTAATTGATCATTTGAGAGGAAAAAATAATAAAAAATATAACCACTAAACTTAACCAGTTCCTAAACTAAATCAAAATTCAATTTATTTCCAAATAAATACAAAAGCTGACGTAACTAAAATCCAATTCACCGAATTACAAAAGTAAAATTACTCTCCAATTTATATTTGAATCATGGAAGCAAAATAATTTCTAATTAATTGAATTTTTTATTGAATGTTCTTGCTTTTTTTTTCAGTAAATACAATTTTTAATTAAATTTTGAAACATGTAATTCTTTAAACTTTCCTCGTCCTCAGTAAATACGATTTTTGATTGAATATTCAAATACTATATTTGTGTTTTTAATGTAACATCCCGAATCGAGCGATAAGAAAGATCAGATCAACTTATTCTGATGGGCTTATACGAACTTTTCAGGCGTCACCCATTCTGGAGCTACCCTAAATTGAGCACGCTTAAACTGAGAGTTTTTGTACCTACATTCAATCCAAAAGGTATTCAATTAGTGTTGTTTTCTTCCTTACTATTCTCGATATATATACTAATTTTTCTAGAGTCCCTTCTTAGACCTAACATTGGGCTCTCGGGGTATTACATTCTCCCCCCTTGAGCACATGACATTCTCGTTATGTGACCTTATAACTGATCTCAGATCTTCTTCTCTTTGGGAGCTGCCATCCTAGAAGTCTGCCAACAGATGCACTTTGTTTAGGCCCTCGCGCCCTAGCATTACTTCCTGCCCTCATCGGACCATTTTCTTCGAGGGTCGATTCTAATACCACCTTTAACATCCTGCATTGAGCGATAGGAAGGATTGGATCAACTTACTCTCATAGACCTACACAAACTTTTCAGGGGTTGTCCATTCTTGAGCTACCCTACCTCGAGCATACTTAACTCAGAAGTTTTTTATCTACATTCAACTCAAAAGATATTTAGTTGGTGTTATTTCATTTCTTATTATTCTCGATATATATATATTAATTTCTCAATAGTTGTTTCTTAAACCTGATTTTGGGTTCTCCACATATTACATTTAACTTCAAAAATTGAAAATCACTCTGCTTATTGACAACAACTATGGTAAAAAAAATTGCTCTAAACTGTTTCATAATGACAGACTATGTTTTAAAAAATCATAATATTTAAAAATACACATATATCATTTTCATTATTTTTCAAATCTTTTCAAAATTTTTGAAAGCCAAAACAAGCAATCAAATAATTATATTATTTTCTATTCTTGTTTTCAAAATAATAAAATTGAAAACAAAAGGTCAGACCAAACAAGCTCTAAGAAATTTTTTATGAAATAAGAAGAAAAATAAAATAATATAATTTTTATATGGTTACGTTTTTCTACGTTTCTCTCTATTTTTCCCTCTCAAATTATCAATTAGTGCCACCTTTTTCCATTTAAAGGTAAGTTTGGTATTTGATTTGTAACAATAGAATTGCATTTATCTATTGAAGATTAATTAGGGGATTGCAATCATTTAGTTTTTTGGCATATAAATCTAGTATTTTGGCTAATAAATAATGTCAAAAGGAGTTCTTTGTCAAAAATAGAACTATAAGGGGGTTAAGTGTTCCAAAGTTGTAAATTTTGAGGAAGTTTATTGGATTTTAATTTTCTTTAATAATAGGAGTAGTCATTGTTATTTTAAAAATGTGAGAGATGCATGCTCTTTATAATTTTCTATTTTTTTACACACTTATTCTCTTTTACTAAGCAATTTATTTATTAAAATTTATATTTTTTTTAGTTTAAATGTTAAACGTTCTAAATAAATCTTGTCAACATCTTAATTCCTAATTGTAGCATATTAATAAACTATGTGCAAAAATTATTATTTGCATTTTTCTAAAACTTTTTGACTTTAAAAGGATATTTTCAGACGTAATTTTGTATTTTTTTTTTTGAATTATTGCATCTCTATAATATTTAAAAATTTCAAATAATTTTGAATATTAAAAATTAATTTGAAAGGGGTTGTTGATAATTGGGAGAATTATTGGGATACAAGAGGAATTTAAGTGGACCAAAGGTTAGTTTATTTATAAAGAAATAACTCCTAAGCATAATTCTTTAAAATTGGTTAAATAAGTTATTTCTAGTAAGTTAAAGTTCCAGCTTTTGGGAGCCAAATTCAACCAAATTGAATTGGGCCAAGCTCAATAAAGAGCATCGTAGACTGGGTTGCAAAAAACTCATGGGGTCCAAGTTCATTGAAAATTGTCAAGTAAATTAAAAATTATTTGAACTCAAATGGTTGAAATGTATGCCAAATTCATTGAATAGTTTACTTTAAACTAAAATGAAATATAAATAGATTTGGGTTGAAATGAATTAAAAAGTGAGTATTCAAATAAGTATAATTACGTACGATGACATATCTTGATTTCAATATTATTCATTCGAATTGAAAATAATCAAGATTTGAAGATTTAAAAACAATGTCTAAAACATAAGGAACAATTTGAGTAAATCACTTTGAGCTAAAATTATGAATTGAATTGAATGGTTTTATGAAGCTTCAAAATGCTCAATATGAAAGAGAACAAGTTAGTTTGTCTTTAAAAGATTAGAATTTCCATTAATTAGTTTGCCTTTCAAATTATTTTTACTTTGAACTTGAATTGAAAGTCCGTATCATTTGTCTTATCATTTGTCTTTCTTTAATCACATGCTTGATTTGGCATTGTAACAATGACATATTCCTAAAGGAAAAGACCCCTATTAATGAAACTCAATTATTCATTTTGGTTGTCACAATCATTAGACATTTTTAATTTTTTTTTTAAATAGAATGACTAGTATAATAATTGTAATCATAAAAGACTTTTTCTCATAAAAAAATATTTGATTTAATTCATAATTATTACTCAAAAAGTGAGTCTATCATCCTAATTAATCTTACTACAATATATCGATCTAATGCCTACACTCATGCGCCCTTGCAAGTCTACTAGCCCAAGTGAAGTTATTTAGAGGTTGTTTGGCTGCTTATAAGTCTTTCAAATATGCCATCTTAAAAGTTGAATAATGTTTAAATTGATGATATGTTTAGGTAAATATATTTTAAAATATTATTTATATAATTATATATTTAATTTAAAAAAATTAATAAGTTGTCAGAATTTAACAAAAATATTAAAATAGACATGATTTTAAATAATATAAAATAAATAAATAAAAATATTAATTTTAATAAAAATAAATTATAAATTAACATCTAACGAATAAAATTTTTACTATTGCATGTTAATAAATTATATATAATTATTTAAAAATATATTAATATAATACTTTATATTTAAATTTAAATTAAATTCATAAAAATGTTAAATATATATGTTATATAAAGAAGGGTAAGGCGTCGGTAAAGACGGTAATGGAGGCGACGACAATTGTAAAATATGATTAATAATAGCGATGGAGGTGACAGTGATGAAGAAAGTTAGAGGAGACGATAAAGGAGGAAATGGAGACAACAATGACAAAAGTCAATAATGGATGAGATGACCAGATAATGAAATGGGAGAAGATGAGAGATTGTAATGTTTTAAGGGATAGAGAGTTATAAATATTTGAATTATTTGAAGGCAAATTAATAATTTATTTTGTAGGGATAGTTTATTCAAAATATTGTAAAAAACAGTTTATAAGTTTGGTAATATTTAAAATTTTAATAAATATGTAACTAAATAAGTTATGTGAAGAAAGAGCGGTCAAACCATTAAGCCAAACACACTTTTTAAGTGCTGAACCAACTAGCGGTCAAACCATTAATAAGTTGTCAGAATTTAACAAAAATATTAAAATAGATATGATTTTGAATAATATTAAAAAAATAAATAAAAAATATTAATTTTAATAAAAATAAATTATAAATTAATATCTAACGAATAAAATTTTTACTATTACATGTTGATAAATTATATATAATTATTTAAAAATATATTAATATAATACTTTATATTTAAATTTAAATTTAATTCATAAAATGTTAAATATATATGTTATATAAAAAAGGGTAAGGCGTCGGTAAAGGCTGTAATGGAGGCGACGGCAATAGTAAAATCATGATTAATAACAGTGATGATGGTGACAATGAAGAAGAAAATTAGAGAAGACAATAACGGAGGAAATGGAGACAACAATGAGAAAAGTCAATAATGGATGAGATGATGAGATGGGAGAAGGTGAGAGATTGTAATGTTTTAAGGGATAGAGAGTTATAAATATTTGAATTATTTGAAGGCAAATTAATAATTTATTTTGTAGGGATAGCTTATTCAAAATACTGTAAAAAACAGTTTATAAGTTTGTTAATATTTAAATTTTTAATAAATATGTAACTAAATAAGTTATGTGAAGGAAGAGCGGTCAAACCATTAAGCCAAACGCGCTTTTTAAGTGCTGAACCAACTAGAGCAATAATGCTTCGCACAGCTTTGGTTGTTGGGTTTTGATCTGCCATTCCATGAGCAACTACAATTCTGGACTGCCTGCTTCTCTGAAGTGACTCAAAACAAGGTTTCCAACCCGGTCCAATCCCCTTCCATTAATTCTAGCTGGAAGACTGGTGGGTCGCCCATCTCTATCACAATCCTTCCTTTCCCAAAATACCACTCCTGTCACAGTTCCATATCCTTCTCCTTATAACAATGACTTAATTGGTTGAGGAACTTAACGAATTCATCTACTTACAACACACAGAGAAAGAGAGAGAGAGAGAGTCTATGGAAGCAGTATGATGATCATTCATGGCTTCTTGTAATGTTTCTTGCTCAAATGAGTATTCCAATCAGCGGCAGCCCTTTCAAAATTTCATCCATGACATGCTGCTGCTGCTGCTGCTGTTTCTGAGATGCTCATTTGTGCAAGCAATGTTAAAACTTGAGGCCGCATATTGGATTAATTCTGGGTTGTATTGTCGTGTCCCTTTTTTTCTAGTAAGTAATTGTGTTGTATTTTTACTATTTGATAGTCCTTTTGTGACTAAATATGGGACGCAGGAAGGATGTTCCGTTCCTATATATCAAAAAGTAGCGTATTAAAATTATGTAAAGATAGTATTTTTTATAAACATGTTTTCTTCTCATATCATCCTTATAAATCGAGAGCTTGGTGGTTGGTGCATCAACAGCATAAATGAGTACTTTCATTTTTCTCACTCTACTGATTAAAAATAGTAATATTTTTTATATTATTCCTGTTTTTTTTTATGGGATTCAATTCTTCTAGATGATTCTTATTGTTCGTCATAATTGTTTTACAGTACACCAAACAACATCAGGTGAGTAAAATCATTGGCTTCCTTATACGCATCCTAACTCCTTTAAGGAACAAGCTAATGCTAGGGCCCATCTCCTAGGTCTGGCAACTCTGGCGAAGGCCTTCTGCATGCAGAGAAGCTCCAAGATGAACAACGAGAACAATGCTTATGAGGAATAGAGAACCCGGCCAAAGTTACTTCATGTGGTCCAGTTAGGTGGTGTGTACAGAAATCTCAAACAGATCGATGACCTAAGATATTCTAGTCGCTTTGCTTTATTTTAATTTTGTTTATTTTGGTGTAACTTATTTTGTTACCTCCACTATATTTAACTTGAGATTTAAGGATTCCAATACATGATGCCAGCAAAAAAAAAGATAGAATTACAGCAAAATTGATAAAGTCAACAGAGCTTTTGTCACAGCATATTGTTCTAAAATTGCTGCCCAAGTTTGGTAACTAAAAGTTATTGGATAATAGAAGGATAAAGCAAGATCCATGATGAACTTTAATAAATCTCTTCTTCTTCTTCTATATATATATATATATGAATGATAGTCATGTTCCAATAATTCCATTTAGTTTACTTGATGATTGTACAGTCCTCTGATAATCAGGAGGATATATGTATATATATGTGTGTGTGTGTGTGTATTCTGAGAGGAGAAACAGATAGAAAGTTAAGAGGAGATGCAAATTAAAGAAAGAAAAAGCTGAGCTAATTGAAAGGTCCATTCCCTCTCCATGCACTCCAAATGGAACCCTTTGGACATATTCATTTCCAGCTACCAAAGGAAAGCATCTCCTTGCAGTACTCTTCTTCTTCTTCGATCTTCGATCCGTCATTCTCCACCATCTTCACCCCCTAGCTAGCTACAGCTGCCATGGAGACCAACTTTGCTTCTATTTTCTGTGGAACAGCAGCGCTTCTTCTTGCTTCAGCCCTCCTCCACCAAGGTACGTACGTAGGTGAAATATTTGTGGCATCCTCGTATCTAGCTAGTTGTCCCTCCACGAGGGCTCGAATCTCCTCATATATATATATATATATCAAGTTGTTTACACACACACACATGGTGTGTTATTATTTATTTTCTTGAATTTGCTTTATATACAGAAGGAAGTTAGTGTTTGCAGATTCTCATTGTTACAAAATAAGAAGAAACATCATTTAGTATGGTTGTAATTAAGGAGACTGAAATGAGTCTTTTATTATTAGAGTTTAAATCTCTCTAAAGTCGAGTCTAACTACAAATTTTTGTGTTTATTTAATACATGTGATTTATAAATTATTTTACATATTTATTTATTTACTTACTTGCGTACACTTACAAGGCATTAATTACGAACCTTAAATTCATATTTAAATGATTATAAACACACACCTGTAGTACCATCCTAAAAAATAATACAAAATTATGTTAATTTGTAGAGTTTAGATTTGATTAATAGTTTCAAGGATCAGTATTTGAAATTTGATTAAATAAAAATTAAATTCCTTAACTAAATCTAAAGCTAATGATAAGTGAATTAACCAAAACCAAATCTTTTAACTTTTGAATATATAATATATATATATAAACCCACCGATATAGGTAGAGAGTGCACCTAATTATATATATATATTCCAACTTCTTGAAACCATATACGTACGTACCGACCCTTTAATGGTTTATTTTGTATTCAATTATCAATGTTTAGTTACATATTGGATTGATCATGCAATCATATTCCTACCCAGGAGTGGATGGAGAAACCGGAGTCAACTACGGCACGGTGGCGAACAACCTCCCTCCTCCGGCGGAGGTGGCGCTTTTTCTCCTGGAATCCACCATCATCAACCGTGTCAGACTCTTCGACGCTGACCCGGAAATGCTCCGAGCATTTGCTCCCACCGGAATTGCCATTACCGTCACCATACCCAACGACCAGATCCCACGCCTCACCAAGCTCAGCTTCGCCCAACAATGGGTCAAAACCAACATCACCCCTTACGTTCCGGCCACTAACATAGTCCGCATTTTAGTCGGCAACGAAGTTCTCGCCACCGCCAACAAATTGCTCATCGCAAATCTGGTTCCGGCGATGCAGACTCTCCACACTGCCCTCGTCGGCGAGTCCCTAGATCGGCAGATCCAAGTCTCGACGCCACACTCGCTCGGAATCCTCACCAATTCCAGTCCGCCATCCGCCGGAAAATTTCGGCAAGGCTACGATGTTCACGTCCTGAAGCCACTGCTCAGCTTCTTGAGAGCCACCGATTCCCCTTTCATGGTGAACCCATATCCGTTCTTTGGCAGCTCAGCCGAAACTCTCGATTACGCCTTGTTTAGGCCTGCCGCCAAGGTGTTCGATGAAGTGTCAGGGCTTACTTACACGAACATGTTGGACGCCCAGCTGGACGCCGTCTACTCGGCGATGAAGCACCTGGACTTCGGCGATCTCGAGATCGTCATCGCCGAGACCGGATGGCCGTCGAAAGGCGACCCGGGGCAAGTCGGCGTCGACGCCGACACCGCCGCCGAGTACAACCACAAGCTCATAGAACACGTTTCGTCTGGCTTGGGCACGCCGCTGATGCCCAATAGAACATTCGAGACTTATATTTTCGCGCTGTTTAACGAGAACTTGAAGCCGGGGCCAACGTGCGAGAGAAACTTCGGGTTGTTTGAGCCGGACATGAAGCCGGTGTACAACGCCGGGATACTAAGGAAAACGGTAGACAACGACGCCGCCGCCGCCAATTCTAAACAACACGATGCATATTTGTGGGTAGTACTTATACAACTGTGCTTGGCTCTGGCTGCAGGCTAGATCGACTTTTCCGGATCACCCGGCCCCGGTGAGTCCGTCACCGGGAAAGCCTAGTAATAGGGGAAAATGGTGTCTTCCAAAATGGGGAGCTGAAGAAGAGGCTTTACAGAATAACATTGATTATGTATGCGGGTTGGGTTTGGATTGCGGGCCGATACAAAAGGGCGGGGCCTGCTTCGTTCCCGACACGGTTCGGGCCCATGCTGCGTATGCCATGAATGCTTATTTCCAGGCGAAGGGAAGGAATGGTTATGACTGTGATTTCGATCAAACTGGCGCCATCACCAATGTTGATCCAAGTGAGTAAAAAACTCAAATTACTTTCATAATCATTTATGGGTAATAATATATATAGGATACTGGGTAATGTAATAAATGTATTTTGTTTTTTTATTTATTTATAAAATAATTGATGATAATTAAATATATTGTTTTAAAGTATTTTATAATTAATAAAAATATTATATGTAATGATTAGTATTAATTATCTCTTATTTTTCCCTTCATCTTTTTGATAATTTTGCAGGCTATGGAAGCTGCAAATACTGAGAGATGATGGAAATGGTGGAAGAAGAAGGCCGGAAGGATGAAGAAGATGAAGAACGGAAAACTTCTCCCCTTTTTGAGAATGGCATTACTGTATAATGAAAGATTATTTGTAGTAGAGGACCACACGCTAGCTAGTTTTCATATTCTTTTAGCAACCATCTTAACAACCCCTTTTTTTAACTTTTTCTAATTAAAAAAAAAAGTATTAAAAATTGTCATTAATGTCAAATTCATAATTTCAAACTTAGGTGAAGTGTTCAATTACCTCTTTAAAGTAAACGTGGTAACATTTTATGAATCACTTAAAGGGTGCAAATGGCCCTTAAGACGGGGGAAGGTGACTTTATGGTGTCTTCAACCACAGTCCAATCTCATGGCTCACATGGACGTTAATTACCCTTCCCCCATTATTCATTTTGTGCAGTATATAGACATAAAGTGTAAGCACCCCGCCCGGATATCCCCAATCACCCGAACGGGAGTGTCTACGGGAGAAAAAATAAAATAAAATACGAGACAAAGACCACCCTGGCATGCATACTCAAAAATGAGAGCAACGGAAACAAAGCTAAATACATGCATGCACTACGGGAACCCCGCTATCACAGCGGTCACATGATAAATAATAAATACAGACTCCTGTGCCGACATACACGAGACTCGAGAAAAGGCCTGGCACAGTACAAAATAAAAGAGTAAATCCTACTCGAACATCAGAGTTGACAAGGATTGACGGGACTGCCTGTACACCATACTGACTCTACCGCTATAAGCTAACTCCCTTGCCATGGCCCACGCCGCTACTACCTGGAATAATGGAAAGCAAGGTGAGTCGCAAGACTCAGTAAGTTTATAAGAAATGAAAGGCTATAAATAAAAGAAGAGACCATCCCAAACATAGCCCCACAAGTACACACAAGTCATGAGACGCTACAACACAACAGTGCAGCATAATAAGAGCACATATCGGTCCTTGGGGGCCCACACAAGACACCTGGCACCCAAGTCCCATACTAACCTGCCGCTGCCCTGAAAGGCAACAATATTCTCAACAAACCTGTGCGCACTGTCTCGGGGCGGTACTCCCGTCACCCGTATCCACGTCGGTACTCCCGACAACCGAGCCATAGGCTCCCTCGGAACGATACTCCCGTCCGAGAACTAAATACTATTAGTAGCCATGCAATGCACATAAAATGCAATGGCGTAGTGAGCATCAACGTGATACCAAGCGCCCATACATCCAGACATCAGGCCATGCTCCGCCCATATAGTAAGCCACACGTGATGCATATGCCCGTGCTGGATGCATCATAATCAAGCTAAAATGCCCGTGACCAAGCATAACCAAATCATGTTAATCCCAACATGCAGCCCGTACCCATGTGCACATCAAGCCATGCAACGAGAATAAAATATAAGCAGGCATACTATAATCACATAACGGCTAAGCTAGTCAGCAGTGCCTGACACTGGTCAACGGTCAGTGGGTAGGAGAGACTCGTCGGCGGCCTAAGGTAGACCGTACGACCGTCACTCCGTCACCAAACTGTCGATCCTAGCCCCCCACTACACAACCGCTCCAGCTAGAAAACAACCAAAAGTCCAATTATAATACCCGAACCGCTAAGAACCTAGCCCCGGGTGAGTAAGACATCATTCCCAACAAGCAGGGGTGACACAAACCCCCGTAGGCAACCAACGAATAAAACCCACAAGATCCATTTAATAAATTAAATCTTAAACTAACCGTTTAAAACTTCATAATTAATTAATAGCCGAAACAAACGAATGGAGGTCCAATAAATCGCCAACGAAAGAAACGACGAGATAGGTAAGAAGAACTTGCCTTATCAGAGATATCCTTAGGCTTGTTTGGTCCAAAAGCAGTAAAAATTATACAAACTGCAATATCCTAATTATTTGTCAAAATTAATAAAATCGGACTTAAAACGAAATTCTGACCATACAGA
Organism: Diospyros lotus; assembly: GCF_014633365.1. Classification (NCBI taxonomy): domain Eukaryota; kingdom Viridiplantae; phylum Streptophyta; class Magnoliopsida; order Ericales; family Ebenaceae; genus Diospyros; species Diospyros lotus. The sequence continues at coordinate 25,576,157 of NC_068352.1, forward strand.
ATGTAGTACTCGACTCCCTGAATTACCTGGTACTCTCGGATTGCAATTAAAAGTGAGATTTTCTAAAAAAAAAATCTCAATTTTCTCTTTACTTTCTGCTGTCGCGCGCGCGCTCTCTTTGATTCTGCCCAATTCCTTCCGATTAATTGCTCTAAAGGCTGTTTAATTAAGCCATTTAAGGGGCAAGTTAATGGCTCTAATTTAAAGAAAAAACTTGGTGGAGAAATAGCCACGTGGGTAGCAGAAGCTGCTGCCTGCGCTGGCTGCTCCTTCAATTAATTTCCCCTCACTCTAATTTCAATGCCAAGTCAAACATCCTATGGAATTGAACAAATCTGGGAAGACTTCACGCCATCCTCCAATTTCCCTACTCTTATAATAATTTATTATTATTATTATACTTGATAATGAATTTATTCTTACTTTTATTATTATAATTGTTAATGTCATTATTCTCATATTACTGATTACCATTGTAGTTATTAATAACATAGTTTAATATTTCATTTAAATTAAATTAACTCAATAACTAATAATTAAATTAAGTTACGTTTCATGAGTTGCTACATAAAAATATATTTTAATGTTTAGTAAAGGAGTATGCAATGGATAAATGGGTGAGTCATTGTCATCTCTATTAATTAATAAACAACAAATGTTAATTATATCATCACAAAGATATATAAAAATAACTTTTATAAAGGACAAATAACCAAAAATTTCTAAATATTGTCTTATGTATCAATTATGTACCAAATTTTAACCTTTTATCAAATATATATTTGAACTTTCATAATTGTAACAATTACATAGCATTGTTAAATTTAAACTAAGGGAGCAACTTTTCATCCAACAATTAAATTTTTATTTTTACAAACATAAAAAATTAAAATTGAAGAAAATGAAAATTGTACTCAGACCTCTCCATTACTAACTCCTTCTCTAATTAAATCCTAATTAAGTTAAATTAAATTAATTCAATGATAATTAAGTAAAATAAAACTAAATTTAACCAAGCAAAATAAAAAAACTAAGAAAGTGTCGAAGAAACCTTTGGGTTGCTTGGCTAAGAGCAAGTTCTATTCTTCAGAGCTTTTTGTGTTTAATCTTTTAGTTTTATTTTTTATTTTGTTTGGTTAAATTTAGCTTTAATTTTACTTAATTATTAATTAATTTAATTTATCTTAATTAAAATTTAAGTGACGGAGTCAATAATAGAGGAGTTTGAGTGTAATTTATTATTCTTTTCAATTTTTTAATTTTTTTATTTAAGTTTTGTAAAAGAAATTTTTTATTTTTTAAATGAAAAGTTGCTATGCTAATTTAAATTGTTGACGTTACATAATTGTTACAATTATAAAAATTCAAAGTATATATCTAATAAAAATTAAAATTTATTATATAATTGATATGTGTGACAAAATTTAAAATTATTTTAATAATTTACCCTTGTATAAACTACAAAAGATCACTTTGTCCATGCATATAATACTATTCTTCACCCATTTCTTTTAAATCTATTCTCCCCAAGTTTGGGAAGATACAAAAATGTGGGACTTTAAAAAGATTGAATGGAAAGAATTTTCCTCAACTCCGTTACTAATAACTCTCCCATTCTCGTTTCATCATTTTCCATTCTGTTGCTTGATAAAGAAAGAATGTGTTGGGGTATTATTTTTTAGGTCTTCAAGTTTCGTGTTTAACTTCTAACCAGTTGATAGTTTTGCAAATAATGAACGACCCTGAAAAATAAAAAATACTTGCTGCCATCACGTTTGCGGTTGTATTAGGGATCGAAACTTGCCTGCTGAATTCATTGATTTACCTCTCTTACTGAAATTGTGGGGTCGAACAGCAGGGGCACTCGTGATGGTACGTTAACCAAGAACAAACAAAAAAAACTCTCTTTTTCATTTCATCCCAAACATGCCCTTACCTTTTTTTTTTTCTTTTTTTATGACATCTAAATAACGTTTATTAAAATAAAAAATATAAAGTTATATTGAGATGAATTTAAAATATCTTTTGAACTAAAATATAAAATAATTAAGATAAAATTGGTAGACAAGATTATTTGTTAAATTTTTTAAAATATATATGTTACTTTTTTTATTTATAAAGTATTAAATAAATTTATTTGAAGGGAAAAAAGATAAATTTATCTGAATAATTATAAATAAAAAATTATGTGACTTATTTTTAATAAATTATCAAATAAATTTAACAAATACAATAAAAATTATTTTTGTCAAAAATATTTTTTATATCTCACTTTTAATTATTTTTTAAAATATTTTAATTAATAAACACCACCTTATAAAGAAAGTTATATATATAATTCAAAACAAAACAAAATGTCTAAAAAAAACAAAAGAAAGAAGTAAAACCGATTTCAAGTCGATTCGGTAGAACGAACCGGAGGCTGAATTGGTCGAGCGAGTCCAAACCGATTCACGAGGGTTGGGGCAATGATTCAGATGCACGGGTCATCGAAAATTACAGTGATTCACAGAGGGAGAGTGGGCTGATTTCCGGTGGTCAAGATGGCGATGGCGATGGCGATAATTGGGAAGGTGTTGAAATTACCGACTTCGATGAGGCGCATATGGTGCCATCAAAGCTCTAGTGGCTGCCGTGCCGGCGGCCTATCGGTTAATGACCCAAACTGTAATAATTTGGGGTTGCAGCAGTCCCTCAAGACGGACTGCTCTGCTCGTGCTAAGAAGCCTGATATAAGGGAACTGTCCTCTCAGCTCAGTCCAATCACAATTCTAGATCAGGTCGCATATGGTAAGATCAAAACAGCGACACATATCAGTAACGTAAAAGACGAAGGAAGAGTACAAAAACGACACGACTAATTGAATGAAGTTTTGAATCCAACAATACCAAAAGAAAGACTTAAATTTGGTCTTCCAAAACCCCCAACCGAAATGGTAAAAGCAGTAAACTCTCTATGCATATCTTCCCAAAATCAACAAGAGGAAAGCAAATCTCATCAGGACGTGCACATTTCCCCTGTTTAGTGTTCGTTTCCTCCCCTTTCTTCTACCACTAGAAAATACAAGAATACATAACGAACCATCCTAATACCGGTTGTCAGCTTCTCTTGATTAAAAGCCAAAAAGACGACTAATTAGGGATTCCTATTGCTTTAGAGCTCATCATGAGAGTCATCTTCTCCATCTGCTCCGCCACCAGGGGCTCCACCGGATCTCTGATAAACAGCAGCAATAATTGGGTTGCAAACAGCTTCCACCTCTTTAAGCTTCTCATCGTAATCCTCCTTCTCCGCGCTCTGGTTGTCGTCCAACCACTCAAGGGCCTCCTTCACGGCTGTCTCAATCTTCTCCTTCTCCTCGGACTCTAACTTGTCTGCCAGCTTGTCCTTGTCACTGATCTGGTTCTTCATGTTGTAGACGTAAGTTTCCAAGCTGTTTCTTGCATCGATCTTCTCTTTCACCTTCTTGTCTTCCTCAGCAAATTCCTCTGCTTCGCGGACCATGCGCTCAATCTCCTCCTGACTGAGCCGACCCTTGTCGTTGGTAATGGTGATCTTCTCTGATTTCCCTGAGGCTTTGTCTTCAGCCCTAACATTGAGGATGCCGTTGGCGTCAACCTCAAATGTGACTTCAATCTGAGGAGTTCCTCTGTCCAAACAAATAAGATTTTAACAATCTAAGCAGTTTTGTAGTAGACGGGCTTCATAAAGGTAAGGGGGAAAGTAAAAACCTTGGAGCCGGAGCAATTCCGGTTAAATCAAATTTCCCAAGGAGTCTGCAGTCTTTTGTCATACTCCTTTCACCTTCGAAAACCTAGACACAGAACGAATTCACATCAGACCAGATAAAATTAGCATAATCCAGATAAATGTCATTTATATAATCGTAATAGATGAAGTGATCCAACTCTTTCCTTTCCATTGAAGAAGTTTACTGAAGGGGTTGTTTTTGGTTTTCAAACATTTACCTGGATAGTGACAGTGGTCTGTTGATCCTGGTAAGTGGTGAAAACTTGAGATTTTTTGGTTGGGATCACAGTGTTCCTTGGGATCAACTTGGTCATCACCCCACCAACAGTTTCAATGCCAAGAGTGAGAGGGGCCACATCCAAGAGAAGGATATCTGGATGGTATAAGAAAAATAGGTAGAGAGTAATCAGATTCTTCAACCAATATCTTCCAACCCGTTTGAAACAAGATAAATAATGATAATGGCATCATAACCACGGTGCAGCAGTTCAGGTAAAGTAAATACCTTTTGTTTCATCCCCTCCCTCTCCACTCAAGATGCCTCCTTGTACAGCAGCACCATAAGCAACTGCTTCATCAGGGTTCACACCCTTGTTGGGCTCCTTCCCATCAAAGTAGTCCTTGAGAAGCTGTTGAACCTTAGGAATCCTGGTGCTCCCACCCACAAGGACAATTTCATCAATCTGGTTCTTCTGCAAGCCAGCATCCTCCATGGCCTTCTTAACAGGTCCCATGGTCTTTCTGAAGAGGTCATTGTTCAACTCTTCAAAACGAGCTCTGGTAAGTGGCTCGGAGAAATCAACACCATCGAAGAGAGACTCAATTTCGACGCGGACCTGATGCTGGCTGCTCAAGGCCCTCTTAGCGCGCTCAGCTTCTCTCCTTAACTTCCCAAGAGCTCGGTTGTCTTTGCTAATGTCCTTTCCATACTTCTTCTTAATCAATTTAATAAAGTATTCCATAATTCTGTGGTCAAAATCCTCACCTGCATGCAAAATAAATGAAATTTATCCGGTCTACAATTGAACTTCTTTGCTTCGTGGACATAATTTTTCTTGTAAAACGGTTAAATTAGAAGGTAATGATAAAAATATTGATGCAGCAAAGGACAAAACGCTACTGCAATATTCAACTTCTTGGAAGGCTACCAAGGCCAGTGTTCTTGTGGACAAGCAAATAAGTTATGTAGCTCTATGCAGGGGCGGAGCCAGCATAGGCCCAGTGCAGGCCATGGCCCTCACTGGGCCTTTGCCCTCCATTAATTTGGCCCACACTGGGCCTTGGCCCTCCATTAACCTTGGCCCTCCATTAATTTGGCCTTCACTGAGTCTTGTCCCTCCATTAAATTTTGCCCTCACTAAAAATATCTTTTGGCTCCGCCCCTGGCTCTATGGAATTGTTTCTTCATATGATAGATATGGTCTTCTATTTAAGTTAAACAAAGACATACAGCTCTTTCTTTTATTGAATCATAAGTAAATAATGAAAAATGGGCATTAACGAAAGTCTTACCTCCCAGATGAGTGTCTCCATTTGTTGCAAGAACCTCAAAGACACCATTATCAATTGTCAAGATACTAACATCAAACGTCCCACCTCCAAGGTCAAAAACAAGGATGTTCTTTTCACCACCTTTCTTATCCAAACCATAGGCAATAGCTGCCGCAGTTGGTTCATTAATAATTCTTGCAACATTTAATCCGGCAATTATTCCAGCATCCTTAGTAGCTTGCCTCTGGGCATCGTTGAAGTACGCTGCAAATTCATGAAATAAATAAATGTGTCGGTTTCAATGACGATTTATATGAATTTTATTATCCCAATTTGATAAAAACAAATTTTGCTGTCAAATCTTGACTGATCATTTAATTCCATAATTTGAGATTTACTCTACCTGGAACTGTTACAACAGCATCCTTAATTTTCTTTCCAAGGAATGCCTCTGCCGTCTCTTTCATCTTGATAAGAATCATGGCACTTATTTCCTCAGGACTGAACACTTTGGTCTCTCCATCTTTAATCTTGACTTGAATATAAGGCTTTCCATCCTTGTTCACAATCTTATATGGAACAAGCTTCATGTCCCTTTGGACTTCCTTGTCTTCAAACCTATAGAGAAATCTGGGTTAGAACAATGGTGTGCATAATCTATTATGTATGTAAACAGGAAGGAAAAGGAGAATTTATTACTTTCTCCCAATAAGCCTTTTCACATCGAAGATGGTCCTCTCGGCATTGACAGCTGCTTGATTCTTTGCAGCCTCGCCAATCAGTCTCTCACCATCGGTGAAGGCAACCCATGATGGGGTAATCCGGTTTCCTTGGTCATTGGCTATAATTTCCACATGCCCATTTTTGTAAACACCGACACATGAATAGGTTGTGCCAAGGTCTATGCCAATAACTGTTCCCAACTTTGTGGCTTCCTCTTTCGCAATAGAAAATGCAAACAAGCTTCCTGTAGAAGTATCATTTCCAACTTAATACACTTCTTACCATATTATAAGAAGAATGCTACGGCTAAGGTATTCAATAACTATATGTCAGAATGTGAATAACAGGAGACCATAGGGTTCAAAACTACATGTCAGTGTGTGAATAGAACAGGCTAACTCCCAGAAAAACTAGTTCTGAGAATAGATTATGTATTTTGAATTCAGATGCTACAACAACCATCAGATATAATAATCATAATCATGTGATTTTTTTCTTTTTTGGCTATAAAAACGAAATCAGTATATCTGGTGCCAGGGTTCGAATTAAGTTAAGGAGTTAAATTTTGGACTATGAAAGATTTGAATTCTTTCGATTTCAACTCTGAAAATTGAATATTATGATGCCAAACACACGAAATATTCATAATTTTCAGATCGTAAGCTCAAATCACATTTGTATTACAGCTAAAATAGAAACAACTAACCACAAACAACTACTGCGAGAAGCCCTCAACAACTGATCCAACTAATTAGATTTCAGTTCTTGTACATACTTCAACGCATGAGTTCAGATCTAAACATAAAATAGTCGCATCAAAACAAAACCACTGTTTCGACTCCAGAACTTATTCATGATTGACTCTTATCATAAATCAGTACAGAATGGACGTAAATATACAAATACATGCACAGATACATATACTAACAGGAAATATGCATAGACACACAACAACTTAACCAAAATAGAGCAAATCGACATCGAATAACATCGCGATGCAGAAAACAAAAGGCAGAATCGAATAGATCTCAGAACGTGGAGACTTACCACACAAGATGAGTCCAAACACGATAAACGACGCACGCGATCTCACCGCGCCGGCCATTACGTGAGATCTGAACTTCTCCTAGTCTGTCTCTCTCCTGATCTCTTGGTTCCTCTCTCTGGAATCTGTGTTAACCTTTATGCAGATTAAATGAAAATGGAACGAGAGATGTGTATTTATATATGTTAAGTAGTCGAACGTGTGAAAAGACGAGCGTCATATGTGATGACGTGGACCAATGAGCATCGTCTTTGTGGTATACTCGGCCAATGAGGTTGGAGGATGAGATGTGAGAATCCTGGCCGTTGGACTTTAAAGATCGTAGGGATGACGGCAACTGAACGAGTTGTTAAAGGTCATGTGAATTTCCAATTCTGTCCTCATTTGAATGGATCAATTAATCCCCGCCCCGTTTGCCGGGGCCCCATTTTCTCATCCTAATTTTTAATTTTTGCAGTATATTATAATTTTCTAACTATTTTCCAAGCCTTCATAAAAAAAAATATATCCAAGCCAAGTTTTTCGTTATGGACTTTTTGAATTAAATTTTTAGCCTCTTTCAAAACAATTAGTGAAAAAATATTTTAAAAATTATAACATATTTTAAAAAAAATTAAAATAAAAACATAAAACACAAAAAATACGACAAATCTCTAAAAAAGTTCAAATATCTAAATTTTCCTTTAGATGTGCTTGCAATGCCCTTATCCTATAGACTCTTGGAGATAATTTGTTACGAAATTGAAATTCGTATACTTTGTCTAAATTCCTTCTTAACGATCTCCTTAATGGTATTATAAATTTATTTTTTATATTTTATAAGACAAGACAATCAACTAAGTCACTTAGTACCTTTACCTAGATATATTAAGAAAATTAATAATTGGCCTACCAAAGTCAAGTTAAATATGACATTTTTGTTTTGCTACATAAATGACATGTTTTAATAGGATAACTCATAAACTATATACTTGGCAAACATTCATGAAATAGCAGTACCATGCACAGTGATCCAGCCAAAACCAATCCTTGAACGTGCTTAGCATGTTTTGGGCTTTTTTTTTTTTGATGGGTCCTGGGCATTAATTGGCCTTCACAAAGATCAGAAACTTAACGTTGATAAGTTTGTAAATGGGGCTTAAGAGAGCTATAGAAACCATGTTGAATTCCAACATGGATTGAGAATGTTGGGTTGGTTTGGGTTTAAAGCCCAAAGGGCCACAACACCCATATAAGTTAAAATTCACATGGATAGTATTGTAATTTTCTTTAATAAGCTAGAAATCTGAGTAGGGGACTACCCTAATCTGAGCAGTGGAGATTTCAATACGAGTCTCTTAGGTTAGGTTTTCAACAATGTCTTTTGATTCCCTGTTTTGATGATGAAATCTTTTAAAACTATTTCTTGTTGGTTTTGTGGAGGTTAAGGTTATTGCTATCATTAACAATTGTAATTTTTTATGATTTATGTTCTACATAAGTTGGTGTATGTATATCTCTATATGTTGATAATTAGAGAAGAAGCATGGCTAATTCCAATTTTGAGTGGGCTCTTTACAAGAAGAGGTTTTTTCACTTATACCATTTTCTTTTTCTTTTTTTTGTATTTTTGCCTCATGGAATTTTGGTGTACTTTACACTTTTTCTCTCTAATTTATTTAATTCCTTTAAATTATACACAATTTATGGGCATTTTTATAATTAAGTCATGTTCAAGGACGGATTAGTTTGAAACAAAGTGTTTTTAAATTTTTTTATTAAAAATATATACATTGATGTGAATATAAATTGTATATCACTAACATGTGAACACATTGATAAAGTTAATATTTATTAAAATAGGGACCCTTGTACTTTAACACTATACTTGTGTTTTCTTCATTGAATTTGTTAAATTCCGTCAAGTAAAGTGGGTTTGGAAAAGTCCCAACAATAGCAAGCCCCCAGCTAGTAGTGTAGACCTCCACTAATTAACTAATAGTATCATTAAGTCAACCGATGTTAGGCCAAGGCAGATTATTAGGTGTTTGTTTGAAAATGATGAGCTAGTAATAAATTTTCACATAAATAAATAAAGAATATTCTTAATGGACAAATTAGCTTATATGGTATTATATGCACATCTTGGGACGTGGGTGTTGATAATATCTTATAGTTATGGATAAGACGACACGGAGCAGCCAATACCCTTAGACGGAGGAATCATTCTTTTCGTCAAACTGGCAATTAGGTGGCTTTTTCAGGTATGACAATCACAAAACTCTCGATAATGAAGATGTCAAGTAAGTATGGCTGGCTAATGGCTATTCGAGAGGTACGTATATATTATATGTATGACGATATTTCGAAACATGGGACTCTTGTGCACTTTGGGTTGTTTCAATCTTCTTCTGTATTGGAGAGTCATCGAAGATCACTTATAATTATTGATAATTTATTTAACTGTTTGTGTATATCACAAGAAATCGAGTTTTTATTATATAAATCCAATCAACAAGGTAGCGAATTTTAGCACTAACACCCACCTCTCAATTCATCAAAGTCTAATTCTTAAGCTTTTATGGTACAAATTAAGTAGTTGAGTGATGATAAGTTAGAATTTGTGTCACTATATCAGTCCATTGTGAGTTTAATTCTTTACTCTATGTAATGAGACAAAACATTCTTTTATAATTTATTTCATTTGTTAAAATCGAGAACATAAGCGGTAAGGGACCACACAAATACGATAATCCCAAAGTCGAACTCTTAAATTGACAGCCACAAATAAACAAGTTCTTAAGATAAGAGCGGATTATTACTATCAGATTTAATTTTTCAATGTACAAAAAAAAAAAAATTAATAACAATTGAGTCCAAAAAAAATTATAGTCCACTTCAAAAATTTGTGATATACAACTCATTACTCCTGTCTATAGCCCATTTATAAATAAACAATTATAAATAGATTACCAAATTCACTCGAATCCTATTATTAATTTGAAATAAGGTCAAATAACATTTTTTTTAAATTAACTTTTATCATTAATTTTAAATTCAAATCCCATCATTAATTACATAAGAATTTTAATATATTAACTTTTTAAAATTTTAACTTCCTCTAACATAGATTTCTTGATCCGTCCCATTATTGAAATAAAAATTTAGGTTGCATGAAAATAAAATGACACATGAAAATATTATTGTCTAGAAAAATAAAAAGGTCTTAACGTTTAGAAAACACTACATAAAATATATATATATATAAATTTATAATAATTTAATTATCTTGACATATCATAAAAATATATATAATTTCTCACTTAATACACGATCGAATTGGTCACTTTTGATATTTTAAAATCAAGAAAATTATTGTAGATTTATAGATGTAATTGTTTACTGACGCAATAGAAGATTTAGACTTGAAAGAAGCCAAAAAAAAAAAAAATCCCCCAGTTGCTAACTTTTATATAGAAAAAGGAAATCTAGTTACTCTAGGACGTAGATCAACTTGCAAAGGAAGAATATGCTGGAGTGTTATTTTTTGGGCCGCCAATTTTCGTGTTCTAACTCTAGCCAAGAGGTAGTTTAACAGACAAAAAGCGACTCTGAAAAATAAAAAATACTTACCGCCCTCGCGTTTGTGATTATGTTAGGGGTCTAAATCTACTTGCTGAATTTCCTGATTTACCTATCCTACTGAAATTGTGGGGGCCAAACAGTAGGGGCGCTCGTGATAGTGTATTAACAAAAAAAAACAAAAATCTAGTTAATAAATCTAATTAATTTCCTAAGTTTTTAAAGAAATTTATTTTTTAATTTTTAAAATTACAAAAAGAACCCAAAAATAATTTTTTAGAGGTTTCTCTAAAGTTTATGAATATCTTATAAATTAGGGAACAACTTTTAAAATTTCTAAAAAGATTCAGTTTCTGAAACATGTTTGATGTAAAATTGTTATCTTTTCTTATTCTTTAGGTGAAATTTTTTTATTGTTCTTTGTCCAGTAACATAAAATTTTGTCGATGAGGGCCTCATGGGAGGTGAGACCCCTCTCTTATGAGCCCGCCTTGGGTAGTAGCTTAACAGCCCTGACCGTTTAGGTAGAAACTAATCGGTTGATTACTTGGACAGCCAAAGTAAAATCCAATCCTAAAGCAAGTGAATATATATACAAGTGCGTGGGTGTGTGAGAGAGCTTTCCCGGAAGATTTGATGGTTCTTAATTTGGACCCCCTGGCCCTGAGTTCACTTCGAAGGGAGAGCAATAAGCTTCCAAAGTCTTTAATTAACCTCATCATCATCGTCGTCGTCCTCAACAACTCAACTCAAGGTCACGTCTTCCTTTATTACCCATTAATTTGAGAGCCAAAAGTGCAAAAGTAAAGCAGAGTAATATCTCTCACCTGCCCTTCACGGGCTGGACTAGACTGGACTGGACCTCCCCTGCCCCGGTTTCTTCCCGTCACATCTCTCTCTCTCACTTTCTCTCTTTACCCATTAATTTTGGGTTAAACAGTTATTTTTCTTTTTTCATTAATCCTCCAATCAAGGTACTCATTTTTTTTTTTTTTATCTTCTCTTTCTTATATACTTTTTGTTTTTTCTTAAATGACCAAACTTGCATGATACTCAATACTCGTATATTTAATTAATTACAATAAAAAATATAAATTATAGATTAAACTTTTAACTCTTATGTAAAATAATAATCGAACTCACAACCCATCAAATTGACATCGACATATTACTCATCTAACCTCTCGATTTAATCTTAAAAATTATTTTTTTCCTCTTCAAAATGTAGGTGTGGTGTACTTGATCTAATATTATATTAATTTAAATTCAAACTAATAATAATATTTAATTTTAAATTCAAAACTAAATTTAATGCAAAATTAATCAATTGGCTTAAATTTTGGTTAGGTCTTCAAAACACATTAGTTTAACTCGTATCTAAAAGTTAAAAGAAAAGTTAGACTTAGAATCAAATCAAAATGAGAACTAATTTAAACTAAATAAATCTAACCATATTGGATTAGTTTAATTCTAAATCTACTCAAACTTGTGTAAATCAAATATGGTATTTTCATGTCAATTTTGTTGGGTCTTTTATAAATTTAAGGGTAAATTCTGCCCAAACCCTCTACGGTTTTAAAAAATATATATATTTTGTGCCTCTGAGATATCAAAAATTGATGCCCAAAGAAAATCAAGTGTTTCCACTTATTAATGATAATGTTAAAGTTGTTAATTACCATGCAAACTATTTTAAATATATTTATGAGTTTAATTTATTATTAACATATGACAAAAATTTAATTAGCTTGAGATATCAATTTTTCTGGTGATGTTTTCCTTAAAAACACAAAATAATTTCATGGTGTAGACATTTTTAAGGAGACATCATATCATTTATTATTAACATTTAAAATCTTCTTATTTCACTCCTTTTCAAGAAACCATAGTCAACTAAAGGAAATTGACACAAATATAGCCCAAAATGAAAAAAGTACAAGTACAATAAACCAAAGTCTCCGTGGTCAAGTGAAATTTATCCTCAATTTAGTGACACCTAAATAAAAAATAAAAATAAAAATAAAAATAAAAGAGGGTTAAGTGTCAAATGAGTAATTACATTTTGGGTTGGGGTCAATTTAGCCAATGTATCTAAGAAGTGTCAAATAAATTACTTAATTTGAGGTTCCAAACCAATTTAGTCTCAATATATTTTAGAAAGTGTCAAATGAGTCATTGTATTTTTAGATCTTGATTATATTATCGATTATGTCAAATATTTTTTTAACACCATCAATGATATTTTAATTTTATTAACAACATCAATGTTATCATCAATTTAAATAACTCCACATAGTCTACGCAAATCAAATCCCAAATTAGATGTGGAGAATTCAATTTATGTTTTTTTTAAATATAATAGTCAATTTTGATCCTGAGTTTTAAAATAAATTAACTTATTTCATCCATTTTTAAAGTATATTGGTTAATTTAATCTTGACATCAAAGCATAATGTCTTATTTATAACTTTGTCCAATAAAAAAAGTTAAATTATGTAAAAATATTTACAATTATTTTATTTATGTAACTTTTTCTTTTATTTTTGGGCAAATCTCATATGCCACAAATTTGATTAAAAGCTCGTGTGTCCACGAGATAAATTCTATTTGAAATTGATGGTGTGAGTTTGGCTCGACAAGTTGCTACATTAGTGGCGCATAAACTATATTTGTGAACAAAACTATGTTCGTGAAAATACACTAACTACCTTTGTATTTTTTAAAATAGCATACATCTCCCTTGCCATTAATAGAAAAAAAAATAATTATTTTGTCCCCATATTTAATTAAGATATTTTTTCTTTTCCTTTGTGCACTAACTTTCTCTTTTCCTTTCCTTTTCTTCCTATATTTTTTTCTCTCTACTCTTTGCCAAGCAGGTAATCGTGAGTGATGAGTCCAATAGCCAAAATTATTGTCTCTCTTTTTCTCTCTCCCTTATAACCTTCAAATGAAGGGTTCTTTCAAACCCCACAACTTATCATCTTATGTTTCTCTCCAAACCTTTGAACGTAGGAATTTCTAAGTTCAAATTGAGTTGTGCCATCATTAAAGCGAATAAAACCTTATTGGTTGTCACTAAACATCGAAGAGACAAAGTTCACATTGCTACGAGAGATTTCTTCCCACCGTTGCACATCACAAAGAAAAAGAAAAAGAAGAAATGAAATTATTTGTGACCACTATATCATGGAGAAACTGACAATCCATGAAGAAGAACCATAAGTTTTACATTGTACTTATTTTTTTCTCTCTTTTGGTTGTAATTTTTGAGAAATAGTCAAGTGAAATTTCTTCTTAAATCCCATCATTTTTCATCACAATGGACAGGGGTTTTTGTGACCCCATTACTAGAATTATTCTTGGCCAAAAGAGTGGAGAAAAGGATAGAGGGTTGGTGATGTTCTCGCGGAAAGGGAGTTTGCTAGAGAGAAGAAAGGGTTGGTGATCCAATCACTGTGGTTGGGAAATGAAGTGATGAATAGGAAAGATGGTGGTGGGGATGAAACTATAGGGGTATTTTTGAAATTTTAAAACATGTATGACCGTTAAAATACAAGGATAATCAATATGTTTTTAATCAAATATGTGGAATTTAGGCTTCTTTTGATGATTATATATATTACATGGCATATGGATTGGTATGTTTACGCAGGGACAAATGAAATGCCAGCTGTGATCAGTGTTTTATATGCAGATATAAGGAAGCTGGCAAAAACCGGCATTGCCGGCCTGCCCTCGACTATGCGCTCGTTTTTCCTCCTCGTTTCTCTCTCTCTCTCTCTCGCATATTCCCCTGGTGTCTCTAAAAGCCCTCCAACTTTGAGCATCGGCCGACCCTGTCGAAGCCTACAAGGGCCACGCTGCCTCCCATGAAGAACAAGTTCTTCCTCTGTTTCCGGCCGCTGGGGCTCCCGACAGTAGCGGAATCCGGCGGCGGGGAAACAAAGATTTCAATGGCGAAACCACGCGTCTTGGATAGGCAAAGCTCCGTGATCTCGCGAAATGGAGATGATTCTCGGAAGAAGGACAAGAACAAGGCCTTTTCCGGGGCTGTCAAGGCTGTTCTGTTTGAGATTTCGTTGGTTAGTTCTCTCTACCAATCACCAACTCTCTCTCTCTCTCTCTCTCTATGCATATCTCTTTCTTTTTCTTTTTTGATTGAAGGTAATAAGGTAAGATGCACACAGTACACCACGTGTGTGATTCCGATCTTACCCATCTCATTGTCCATGTCCCACCCATTACTAGCAACTCTATTCGGGATTATAGGATTGAACAGCGGTCATGTACTATCCAATAGAGAATCACATCGAAAAATATGAAAGTAGTTGAAATTCACAAGACTGGAACTGGCCGCCAACAATGGGCTAGCTACCACTCCCATATCTTTGTTTTTGTTTGTCACATTGGAAGATAATTTCTTCATAAGCTTCTGCTATTTCTTGCCGTTCGCAGAGAAAAAGGGCTCGAGTCGCCGGAGCTTCTCGGCTCAGAATAGATTCGAAGCACAGCGATGTGAGCAAAAGCGATTCACTCTCGGGGGCGTCCAAATCGCCCACTGCCGATTCCTCGAGTCCCGCCGGAGCTTCATCGGCTTCATCTACACCAACTTCGTGCTCTTCTTCTTCTTCTTCGTCCTCCTCTTCTTCATCTAACAAGAAGTTTTCACGAACGCAAGGTCCGAGCAATATTCAACAACACAACAGGGCAGTGAAAAGCGAAGGGAAAGTGAATGGTTGTGCAAGTATGAACGCTGGTTTCGTGTTGGTTCTGATCAGTCTCGGCATGATGGTATGCTACGGGCGGCTCTGCGCCATACTGTTCACGTCGGTGTGCCTTTACTTCCTGTGCCGGCAACCGGCGCCGGAAAAGGAGGCGCGGAGGGCGGCGGAGACGGCGAGAAAGAACAGGAAGAGGGTCATAATGGAAGGGCTGCTGGAGAGGAAGCACCACCAGAGGAGAGGGGCATTAAATTTGTTGGCGTGAAAGAGAATTTGGGTTTAATGGCGATGGATATCGTGGATGTGTCTCTCTGCTGGTGGCTGGTGCTGGCTGCTGCAGTTGTAATTATTTAAGGCTCTGGTCAGTGAAATCTTAGTTTCACGCTTTTGGGAGGGGAAATGTCGAAGATATTCTTCTCTCCAGTTCTTCTGTCAGATATTTTACGTATTTCATTTTCTTTTCTTTCCTCTCTCTGTTTTCTTAGAACGTATAGGACCAGAGTTGTAATGACGACTTCGTCCTGTCCACTTTGCATTGATAAATCAATTCCTTACTCTACTCTTGGAAAATATTTTTTGTTCTTTTGTGAGAAGGGAAATTATATCCACAACCCATAAAATTGCTCTCTAATAATTTTAAAATATCTATTTTACCTCCCACGATCCACTCTTTCCTCCTATCACCCTTGAGCCTCACGTCTCTCTTTCTTTTTCACATCATATACACACATACATATATATATAGATATATATATACACGCCATTGTTAATTGACCCATATACACATAAATATATATATATACACACACAAACACATACCTAGGGGTGTGTTTGTGTGTGTATATATATATACACGTGTGTGTGTTTGTGTGGATCGGTCATGCTCTCACTCTCTGCGAGGACCACGAGGTGGTCGACTTCCATTGTCACGGCTGCCATGGCCACGACCATGGAATTGTGTGTGTGTGGGTCGGCCACTCTCTCTCTCTCCCTCTACAACGGTCACGAAATGGGTCGGCCATGGCGACCGACCCACTGCCATTGCCAAGGTGGGTCGCAATGGCCGACCCGATGAGGGGGAGGAATTGTCGAACCGCAACTTTTGGGGGTTCGAGAGATCTCTGAACCCCAATCGGTTCGGCAATTCCCCCCCCCCGATGGGTCGGCCATTGCTGACTCACCTTGGCAATGGCGGTATTGACCCACCTTGCATTCCTCGACTACCATGGCAGTTGCAGGGTTTCATGGCCGAGGTCATGCAACAGTCGTGTGTTTGTGTATATATATATATATATCTCTATATATGTGTGGGTTGGTCATGATTGACCCAATAATGACGCGTGTGTGTATTTGTGTGTGTATAGTGCTACTGAGAAAAAGAGACAAGGCGATCGTCGAGAGTGGTTGGAGAAGAGAGTGGGTTATGGGGTAAAATAAATATTTTAAAATTATTTAAAAATTTGATAAGATGTGAGTTATAAAGAGCAATTTTACGGGCTCCAGATAAATTTTCGCATATGAGAATGAAAGCAAATTACTTGGATCAAATCAAATCCAATAACTTCAAAAGAAGGCTGGATTTTTCTGACTTTTCCCCACTTTACCCATCACAGAAGCGAAGTTTCCATTCCATATTAGTCCATCCCTCACTGACTCTCTCTCTCTCTCTCTCTCTCCATGTATAATTAAGCCAGCGATTTGAGGGTATCGTAGATAATCTCAAGACGTGCAAATCCTACGGTGATAAATATCAATCTAATCTTGTACACTTAATAATCCTATTAAAAGTCACCACCTAATCATTATATATAGACATTTATATGTATACCCTAATTGATAAATCGGCCAGCAAAGTAACACACACACACATATATAAGACCTTTAGGAGCTCCTTTATGATACTTGGTTCTAAACAATAGGGGTGGCAATTCGTATTGGCGGATCGTAATCGTGTCGTGTCGAGATACACGTATAACATGTGTAAGGCTAACCCGAACATGACCCGTTTAATAATCGTGTCAAATTTCTTAAACCCGAACACGACACGTTTATTAAACGTGTAACACGACACTACCCGTTTAACCCGTTTAACTAAACGTGTCGTGTCACCTGTTAACCTGTTTAACCCGTTTAATTTAAATGGATCGTGTTGTGTCACTTGTTAAACGTGTTATTTAGTTTTAAACGTATTATTTCGTGTATAATCATGTTAACGTGTTCAGATCAACCCACTAACTCTTTTAATTAAACGTGTCATTTCGTATATAATCGTGTTAACGTGTTCGGGTCAACCCGTTAACACGTTTAATTAAACGTGTCATTTCGTGTCTAAACGGGCTAGATTGGTTGACCCGCCTAAGACACGAAAATAATCGTGTTATAAACGGGTTGACCTGTTTATGACCCGAACCCGATTAACCCCAACCCTAACCTGCTTAACTTCGTGTCGTGTCGTATCGTGTAATCGGGTCGTGTTCAAAATTACCAGCTCTACTAAACAATTCCAAATCTCGACTAAACCAAATCCTAGCAATCCATGACAGAAAAAGAAGAAAGACACCTCCAAAAAGTTTCCTTTAGCCGATGAGATTTAATTATCTGTGCCCGACACAATTTATGTAACTAATCGTGTATGTACACACGTACATAAATTTGTGAATGTATAATGTTCAAAATTTTTGGCTCTGTTTGAGATTATGTTTAGTATCGTGAAATTTTCTCCAAGTATCCGAAGGAGTTTCCCCGAAAAGTCTGTTCAAGTCCAGGGGAGTCTTCTCTCCCAGAAAGGTCTCCTACGGCCTAGTTCCTTGAAGACTCGAAGAGCTCATTTGAAGCTCCTTTGGGGACTGGCTTCCTCAAGGGTTTGATAGTCTTCCAAAGACCCATTAAATAACCATTTCTCCAAAGATTCAACTAGTTTTTTGAAAATCTTTCTGGAGCTAGCTTCCTTAAAAGTCAGGTCCTCTTGAAACCTAACCCAGTGGCATTCGAACGCCCTCGCCAGAAGGGTCATGCCACGCGTCGTTGTGCATGTGTTTCATGTGTCCTGGCCTGTCACGTGTCCTTGTCTTCTAAGGGGTATAAATATCCCTTGACCTTTCATCTTCTAGATCTTCGATCTAGATTCAAAGAGTCCATGGACACCTCTTTCAAAGAGTCCATACTCTTCCAAAGGCACCATCCGCACCACACTACATTTACATAACCTTTTCTACACCATAACTATATATGACTTAGGCATCGAAGGGTCAGTGTGGAAGAAATCTCTACATGTCTTCTAACGGTCTTCTACCTTGCAGATCGGAAGACACGAAGATTCCAAAGACCCCTTTGAAAAAGACCTTTTCGTAGTTCCCTTGAAAGACTCTTCTACAGCTTCAGATGAACCAAAGACCCTTCTGGAACCACCCTTCCGTAGGACCCCACTGGATGACCTCTCTCGAGCAGACCTTGCTCCTTCGCCTAACTTTACCGACTTTTTATTGAATTTCTTAAAAATAAACAAGTTTTAATTGTTATATTATGCCAATAACATATTAAAATAAAGGAAGTGAGGTAATTTTAATTATGAAAAAATAATCAAAATAAGTTGAGTTTTAATTATAATTATCTAATAAAATAATTAAACTCAATTTAATACATCTAAGACATTAAAATAGTTAAGTTTGGACCTTCTAACTCACCTAACATGAATTAAAGTTAAATTAAAATTAAAATTTATTAAACGTTATGTTTATTATGTTTGACTACAAACCCAACTTAATGCAATGTTAACAGAAAACCAAACAAAAATTTAATAGCAAGAGTGTGCATGAGATGATACTATTGGAGGAAAAAAGAAATATATAAAAGGAACAAATAGGAACAGGGTAACCAAAATATCTCTCGTAGAGGAAACCCCAAAAGTAAATTAATAATTTAATGCATCACTTTAGTGTTTTAATTTTTCTCTCGTTAATCAAAGGCTGAAAACTGTTTAATATATGGATTTGATGAACCGAGTGACACGTGTTAGACATTATTATAAATAAATAAATGAATTAAATATTTAAATTTTTGATAAAAAATGTTATTAATTTGCTTAGTTTGTTAAAGTTTTGATTTGACCAGTAAATATAAAAATTTATGTTAAGTGATGACGATCAAAAGAGTGTGTTAAAACTAATACATAAGTATAAAAATAATCTGGTAAGATATATAGATCAATTGAGTAAAAGTAAGTCTCTTTATCGAGTACAAATATGTGATACTCGAGTAATGTAGTGATATCTCATATTAGATAAAAAAAAATTAGTTCTTATAATCGAGTAAAAAAGTTCATGTAATCGAGTAATTTTGTGATCTAATTTTTGTATTCGAATAAAAATCTTATATACTTGAGTAATGTTCTTATTAAATAAGCCTTAAAACCAAATCAATCAAAATATGTTATTTTAATCAAGTATATCTTGTTTGTAATCAAGTATAAGTTGTGTAATAGATAATTGATTACAAGTCTCAGTGTATTTGAATAAAAGTATATGTGTACTCGAGTAAATTTAACTTTTCAATCGAGTATGTATTAAATTTTTTTGTCTAAAAAACTTAATCGAGTAAAATCTGTCTCTATTTTTTAAAACATTAAATGTTTCTCAAACAAATTATACATGAATTTTGATTATTTTAATTGAATTTTAAGATATTGTAAAAACAAAAATGACAATAAAGACATAAACAACATTCTCTTTCTTTGATAGACAACTCAACAAATGCATTAAAGAACATGGTTACATCATTCAAAAGCCATATCCTCTTAATTTCAAAAGTTTTCAAAGAAGTGCCTTAGTGCTTACATCATTCAAAAGGAATCGAGATGAAGCTTAAATCTTCCAATCCTTCTATATCTCTTTGTAAATCCAAGAGAAGTGTTTGTATTTCAGTATCATCTTATACCTTCTCTGGTATTTATTATTCACATTTCATGTGTGATCCCGTAAAGGTTAAGTTTGATCATAGTAAAATGCATTGGTTGTGGTTAATCCTATTTAAAAAGCCATTGCTTGTAAAGATTTGTGACTAAACCTGTTTTAAAAGCTACCCAAGTAAGTTGGTTAGACAAAATCATTAGTAAGGATGCAAGATAGTGTTAGTGTTGTGTGCCTTAATACTAGATTTAGATGACGTTTAGTGGGTTTATAATTAATACATTCATTATATCTTTGTATATATTAATAAAATGCAAGTTTTCTCCACTCATATACTCTTTAGTTTTTATATGAATAAATCCCTACATCTTTTATTTGAGAATCTTATTCTCAAGATGTTAAGACTGTATGACATGATTCTCTTATAATTGAACTTCTTAAATGATTTTTAGTACTTAGATTATTCAGATGAGAACTCTAATTAATCAAGTATGGACTAACACAGAGGTTCTTACCTCATTTAATATGAGTTATTGATAGGATAATGGTGTGTCACACGCCATATGCCATTGGGATGTTGCTAATAAACCTGTGAGTAGTTGTTAGGGAATAATGCACCGAATGTGACACTAATGATTAACCACATGGCATAATGGATAAGGGTCATGTCATCAAGTTGCGATAATGTAGTTGATTCTTAAATTAAACTGACATAGTTGTCTTGTGTATTGATGTGTGAGATTTATTAATGCGTCGAACCATCCAATTGTGAGATGGAGAAGTTTATCTATGTGGTTTAGTATTACTAGTGCGTGGAGGTATGTGCTTAGAAAGAGGATCTGCTACCCTTGTCGTCATTGATGGGGTGAACGTTCTATGTGATCTATTGTTAGTGTGATGTGACAATCCCTGCTCAAGGTAGATTGATTATCAGGAAATGTGTTTCTTGAGTTGTCATCTAGTTTTATTGACGAGGTCAAATACATAGTTATCAAGTTTGTGAGTTTATCACTCTATGACTTTTGTTCAGTCGAAACGTTAGGTGATGAAAGGATTATATCACATAGTAATTGTCAATTGTAATAGATTCATTTGAAGTGAGACTTCACTGTCACTTATATTGCCATGGACCACTACTAGGCATTAGTCAGGAACTTTTAGATTGTCATCGAGATATGAAGAGATTATGGTGATGGGTCAATGTGTTTACCAGTGTCAAAATGAGTTTTGGTGCTATCTGATTGTTAGTGCATCTAAAAAGTCACACACACCATATAATATTGTATTTGGTATTGATATCGTGTGTTTAATACGTCTTAGGAACTGCAAGTTAAATATTGACTTATTGGGCATGAAAGTCAACTTTCCCTTGCGAAAGTCGACTCCCAATGGCTGTGGAAGTCAACTCTCGCACTGCCCTAGCCAATGGCAATGCCTTCCATGTGGCACGAAATTAGGAAGGGTAAATGGTAAGGTAGCAATTGAAATTGGGACGCGAGTATATAAAGAAGAATTACAAATAGGTTTCTTACTGCATTTCTTCTCTCTGTAATTTTGTCTTCCTTCGTCTTCTTCTACTTTTGTTAAATTACAGCTGTGTGATTGTCACGCAAAAAATTGAGATGTGGGTGCTAGTAATACAAACAACCTTTGGTCTAGTACGAAACAGATGATCGAATGATACTAGATAGCAAGCTAGATGTGGGCAACCTAGAACCACCATAACATGAGGTGAAATTTAGTCTTAACAATGAAAGCGTTTATGTACCCTAACTTGATATCAAATTTTAGGTATGCATTTATTGCTATTCATGTGATGAATATACATGTAGCTTAAATATCTATATTGTGTATATCGTGTGTTTATTGTATTCTGCTACGTATATCTGATATATGTAAAAAAATTTAATTTTACCTGCACCTCCATACGTGTAATTTGTTAGGTAGTGGAATAGGCATAGTCGAATCACTATATATCTTGTATGTTGCATCTTTCAGTTTATATTTATCTTTCAACTTCAAGTTATTTTAATTTTTTTAAATGATGAAAAACTTAATTTACCTCACTGAAACTAACAAAACTTTACAAAAAAAATAATTTATTTATAAAAATGTATGAGAATTCTAAAAAAAAGAAAAAACACGCAACACATAAAGGCTTTCTAAAAACTAAAAAATTAAGCTTTGTACTTAGAATTTAAAAAATAAATAATTTTAAATTAAAATTTATTTTAAAATTATAATTTTCATTTGAAATAAAAATTCATTTTTAAGGAATAACACTTAGTGGTTGTAGTTTATATTTTATTTTTTAAAACAAATTTTAATACAATAATAAAATTATTCTTATTTTATTATAACTTAAACGTTATAATTCTTATGTTTATTATTTATTATGTTTCTTTAAATAAAATATATAAAAATATTTTTTTTGAAAAAAATATGACTTCGGACACCAAATTAAATGTATTGCATTCCATGGTAAAATACTTTAATATTAAACATTATATTTTATTGTTATTAAACTTCATTAATAAAATATTTTTTAAATATTTATTATGCATCTTATTTATTAAATAAAAAATAATTATGCTAACAAGAGTTGAACTCTTGACTTCTAAAGAATAATTATTTTTTAAAATAATTTTATTTATTTAATTTTTTTTAAAATATTAAAAAAACCATAATTGCCAAACTACGTCTTATATTTTTTGAGGATCAAATTCAGGCCGCTGAGTGACAGATACACGAAAATTTTATATAAAATGGCAGGATTATCACGTAACTAATAACTTTGATAATATTATTATTTACTGAAACTAGATTTTTAGTCATTTAATTTTGTATTTTGTAATAAATTAGTTATTATACAGGTGTGCTAAAACATTAACATAAATATCAAAATTACTTGATTGATTGTGGGGTTTATATTAATTTTAACTTTTAAGAGATTGTTAAGTTTAATTATAATAAAAATTAAAATTTAGTGACTGTTGTGACAAAAATTAAAATATAATTGGCAATTTATTAGTAATATAAAGTTTGGAAACTAGTAATATGATTTATCTACTTTCTTGACAAAAAATCATAAAAATATAATTTAAAATTTATAAACATATTAAAGATAGCGTGGCCCCACGGGCGTAGCACAGATGGTAGTCAAGTAATAAATTGCAAATAATGATGTAGATTTGGGTCATAATAGTCGCAGTGTGGGATTTCATCCTCATATGGGGGTAGTTTCTTGTGAGTACTATATATTATGTCTTCTAACTGATGTGTTGTCATGTACCATAATTAACTCCTCCCACATACGTGAGTCCGTATGAGGCCTTAAAGTGAGAGATTCACCTTTTGTAGATAAGATAAAGGCAGCGTGAAGAGAAGAGACAATAGATAAATGAGTTAATTAGAAGTGATGCCATACCACGTAGAAAAAATATAGAGTCATGCTACATATACATCATTTTTGTACATCTTGGGCTACACAAGGTGTATCAATGACAAAAATACCCTGCGCCTCTCCATGCGCCTCTATGCGTCTCAGAGGGATATTTTTGTCATTGATACACCTTTGTGTAGCCCAAGATGTACACAAAGGTGTACCAATAACATTTTTCAAAAATATATATATGCGACTTTTTAACGTGGCCTTTACTTTTTGGTTTTTTTTGGACCATATCATATCATATCATATGAGCTTCGGATAGAGAAGGGGCAGTTGGAGTACTAGTCTTGTTCTTTAATTGAAAAGGTCAAGGAAGATACATCTATCTGCGAGGGAAGCTCATGGCCACCAAAATGTGGCTTTCACAAAACGCTTACTTTTAGCGGCTGTCAAACGCTGGCCCTTACTGATAGGTCCTTTCGGTCGGGCCCACTAAACTACAATTAGTTAACTTCTAGATCTGTGGGCTGCGGGCATCGCTGATGTTTAACTTCTAGATCTTCTTAGCTTTGGTGACAACAAATATTCATTGTAGTAATAAGAGCGATGGCGACATCTTTTTTCTTTCTCTCTCCTTTTCTTCTTCCTGTCGAACCCCTATTGACATTTGATTTTATCACAAATTTAGATTATCCGCAATGAAGTTAGACTGGTTCAATCTCTCTCACTTTTAATAACTTAATGGTCATCGCCTGCTAATTATTAACAATTGTTGTTTGTTTTTAGATCATGCCGACAAAATCAAGTCTGACCCAGTTTAAAAGGTCTAAAGACTGCTTGGCTCACGATCCGATCTCAACTCAACTTCAAACGTTAATCATTATTATTATAACATGCTGAATATTCTTTCGCTCGCTTTAAATCTGTGCGAATAAATAAAAAAATAAAAATAAAAATAAAAATAAAATTATTTTTTTTTAAAACTCTTAAGAGATCCGTACAAATAGAACAAAAAATATTCATTTTTTATTTTCTTATAAAAAATAAAATAAAATATTAAAAAAATAAAATTCACCAGCAAATTTCACTTCACAATCCTATTAAACTATGTTCGGCTTAGACATTTGTTAAATTATATTCAATTTTATGTAAAATTAACAGTAAATTGAAAATAATAAGAAAAGACAACGGGAAAAATTAAAAAGAGAAATGGAAACACAAAAGGTTAAATTTTATTTTAGATTTAAATTTTTAATAAAATATTTATTATTAAAAAAATAAATAAATTGTAAAATTTTGGCGCCTTCTGAAATTGGGGTCTTAGGCGGCTGCCTAATTGACTTCACGGTTAAGCCGCCTCTGTCCCTTTGAGGCAGGGACCTACTTCTTCCGCAGACAATGCCCAAATGAAAGGATGCAGCAGCAGGACTCAAGGCACATGAAGAAATATTGCAATTTCGAATCAAACTTTATTTTCCCAGACAGTTCACGGAAATGGAGAGGAATATTTAATCGCGTAAACAATGTTAAAGAGAAAAAACAAACACCACACCAACGAGATACACACTTACGCTGAAGCGTGAAGCCAGATCAAAGAGCTGCGAGTGTTCCCTCACTTCGAGCCCTGCGCATGGAGAGATCTGGTTTGAAGCTCAGAAGTTTGGCTCTCAAATCATTTAAGTTGTGCTGATGGGCGGTCGTGGGTTTAGATCCAGCTGGAGGCAGCCGGACATGCCTGCCCTTGGTTGGTTTCAGTGATGCGGCTGCTTGATTTCTATGCGCGTGATACGTTGAATGAGAAGGTGACGGCCTGTGAGCAGCAGCGCCATGGCTTCCCTTGCGTGAGTTCTTGTGGTCTGATCTGAGGCCACGGTCGGTGCTGAAGCCTAATCTAGCAGCCCTATCGGATACATCCTTCAGGGTCCCAGCTTTGATAGACTGCCTGTTATAGTAAGCCAAATGGGGAAGAAGCCCTTGCAGGCATTTCTTCAGTTGTTCATCTCCAATGTTCTTCTGGGCTGGATTTCCTTCCAGGCTGATGGCTTGTAAGGAATTGTAGTTGGCTGCAAGTTGGCCGAGACATTTGGCTGTGGAGATTTTGTTGAATCGCAGATCTAGAACATTCAGCTTCAGGAGTCGGTGAAGACCCTCAACTTCACTAATTTTGTTTCCAGCAAAGTATAACTCCTTCAGTGAGGAACAAGAAGCAAGGCCTTCCAAACAAACAATAACAGAGGGTTTTAGAACCAAGAAAATCTTCTAATAACAGAGGAATTTATGCATCACCAAGTCTCACTGGAGAATTAAATACTAAACTAAAAATATTCAGGTGTTTCAATTTAGACAAATTCCATTGGAAGCTCCTGATAATATTATATTGACTAGTGAAAAGGCTGCATTGTGATATCATAATAGAAACCTACACTGGTCCAACAACAAAAAACCAAATTCGAGCACCCAAACTAGTGAAAAAAAGGCATATAAGCATAAAGGCACTATCCAGAAACAACAGAAGGAAGCTAATAACTATAAATTGTAAGACAGCAGATGTTAACCATGCTAAGCCAAAGGCCATACCATGCCCAATTCTGACTATTCGATTGTAGCTCAGATCAAGTACACGAAGCCGCATAAGATCACGTAAACCTTCAATAGTGGAAATGTTGTTTTTAGATAGATTTAAACTGTGAAGGCCTCGAGGAAGGGCACCGGCAGTTATCCTCACTGCAAAAAAAAGTGGGTAGAAATTATCATGTATAAATTGTGTAACAGAAATTAAGGAAGAAAACACAAAAGTGAACATCAATTGTAAGAGATACAAACCTATGGCATTTCCAGATAAGTTAAGTGTCCTTAGACTTACAAAAGCGCTAAGAAATGGGATCACAACTAATCCATGATTTCCCAGCTGAGCTGTGGTGGAATTGGCACTCAAAGAAGAGATATATTTCTTTGCAGCATCCATTCCTGGAGTGACCTTACCATCAACTCTCATGGCACTCAAATTATTCATGACAGCAGCACCACTCTCCACCTGATGATAATCTAAATTGGATAACTCATCATTTGTCTCTTCAAAAGGGCTGGTATGCTGAAGATCATTTACCCAATCTTTGATACGTTTGAGTTTGAAATCCTTGCCTGGTAATTCCACCCGCTGGTGAGCTGAAACTTCTTCGTGAAGGTTTTTCTCTGGATTTCCATCATCCATGACAGGTACAATCCAGTCCTTTGCTGAACTAACATAGTTATAAGAATCATAACCATCCTCAGGTAGGTTTTCGCAATTACTTTTTTCATTCATTAATATATTTTCACCTCTGAATTGGTCATGTGTCATCAGTCCTCCCATCTCATGACTTACCTCCTTTTTCCATCTCAATTCCAGAGCAGTAAGGCCCTCAGAAGATCTAGATCGAGGTGCAACATAATTAAGAGCAGAATGTCCACCAAATGATCCCATATCAGGCAAAGAATTTGATTTTACAATAACTGGCGGGTCACAGATATGAAGGCCAGACTCAACATAACCCTCACCAGAATAATGAGTATCAGAGTTTTCATGACCACCTTTTTCTGATTGCTTGGTGTCCCCGATGGAGAAGATTGAGTCATTATTGACCAGATCAGAACTTACCTGCAAAGAATAAGTAGGCAAAGTATTTTGATATTGATTGGAGATGCTGATTTCTATATTCTCAGAACCACCTGGAACTTCCATAGTGTTGTGATTATGAAAGCCATCATAAGAATATCCAGGTTCTGCCTCGTCCTCTGAGTAATTACCCTCAGAAGCCTTCCCCTGCCTATCCAATCCACTTCCTAATGACAGGCTTTTTCTAATTAGCGCAGCATGATTGACCCCTCCATCAGCCTCAATTTTATACTTTCCATTTATTTCCTCTGATTTCCAGCCTCGCTCAATTGAAAGGGAAGTATTGACTTGATCCTCACTACTATTGAGAATAGCATCTCCTTCAGCCTTCAAGGGTGACAAATTTAAGCGTGAATGACTTTTAGAATCCTTCAAGGCCTGATTTTGAGAACACTCTTCCAATGTCTTTTGCAATGATTCAACAGAAAGTTGAACTGTTTTCTGGTCAACAAAGAAATAAACAGACTCAGCAAGGCCAGTTAAGTACGGAAAAAGTTAACTCAATAAGAAGTCACCTCAGATAGTTCTTCCACTTGCCTTTGGTTTGTTAGAGTGGCCAGGAGCCTGGAAGCATGAAAATCTAACCATTTTATTTGAACTGACTAAGCTTCATTCACATGCAAATATCTCTTTTTCTGCTAAACTGAGAACTGAAACATACAACTGATTTCTGTAATTTACAATCACATGCTAGGGCTAGCGTTCTTGGGATTTTGTTCCAGAGTGACCTTAGCCGTAGTCAAGCGACAAACCCACTGAAACACGGCAGAGTCTCCAGATGTATGATGATCTTGATCTCCACAGAAGACAATGTAAATTTAGCCCATCATTACCCCACACCCACTTAGAGGTGCGAGAAGAGTTTGATTTTGTTGCAGCGGCCAGAGTGAAAGAAAATCTTTGGCAATTATGAAAACCAAGTACTTAATGTGCATAAGAGACGATTGCCTGATAAATGGGAAAAAGAAAAGAATAAAAATGAATAAGTGAACCAAGAAGCATAACGAATAAATAATTTATCCACAACATGATTGATAGATTACATAACTCTGATCTAAATTTGCAGATTAAACATAACAGGAACTGAAAAATATTGGTTATCTTTTCCAGTGAAAGCATGTAATAATGCAGAAGTTGAATTTTTAAACTCCCCCCCGCCCCCCTTCACCTTCTTGGTTTTTGTAAATAAAAGAGGGAATTGAGATTATGCAAGACAGCTTCCATGTTTCGAGAATAGATTCTAAAATACTTAAATACACACTGTACTAGAAATTGCACAACTATTTCATGTTTTCTTATAAGCACTTTTGCTGGATTTTCAAACCAGGAATAGCAGTTTGCTTGAAAGCTGCCAATGCAGCTTCAAACCATCAAAGTTTTGCTCTTGTTGTTTCCTAATATCTTCATTAAGAATTTTCAACAATTAGCTTAATTTTTTCTCATGCACTGAAAGTACATAGTAATAACATCTCAGCAAAGAATTGGCAGAGATATAGTACTTTTATCCAAGCAAGTAAAAAAAAAAAAAAGAGATGTTCAAAACTGTGAAAATTACAGAGGAATTAAGTTAATGAGTCATACCATGAAACTCTGGGAGAGAGTAATAGAGCAGAGGCTCAGAAAAAAAACAGAGGTCTCAGAAAATCAGTTTGGTTTCATGCCCGGTAGGTCAACAATGGAAGCTATATACCTACTGAGGCGCCTAATGGAAAGATATAGGGATCATCAGAAGGACCTACGTATGGTGTTTATAGATCTAGAAAAGGCCTATGATAGGGTCCCTAGAGAAGTATTATGGAGGGTTTTAGAGAAGAAAGGAGTCCGAATAGCCTATATACAAGCCCTTAAGGACATGTATCATGGTGCAGAGACAAGGGTCAGAACATGCGAAGGGGATACTGAACCGTTTAAAATTACAATAGAATTGTATCAAAGTTCTGCGCTAAGTCCATACTTATTTGCTTTAGTAATGGATGAACTCACTAAAGATATTCAGACAGATGTGCCATGGTGTATGCTATTTGCAGACGACATAGTGTTGGTGGATGAAACAAAAGAAAGAGTGAACACTAAGCTTGAGTTATGGAGAAACAATTTAGAATCTAAGGGATTTAAATTAAGCAGAAAGAAAACAGAATATATGGAATGTAAATTTAGTAAGAATGCAAGAGTGGAGGACATTATAATAAAATTGGAAGACCAAATCTTACAAAGAAAATACCATTTTTGATATTTGGGATCAGTGATTCAAAAAGATGGAGAAATTCACGAGGATGTCACACATAGAATTAAGGCAGGTTGGCTAAAATGGAGAAATGCATCGGGGGTGTTATGTGATGATAAAATCCCATTAAAATTGAAAGGAAAATTCTATAGGACAGCTATAAGACCAGTTTTGTTGTACGGCTCAGAATGTTGGGCAGTCAAATACCAACATGAGCAAAAGACAAGTGTAGCGGAGATGAGGATGTTAAGATGGATGTGTGGCCATACAAGAAAAGATAAAATTAGAAATGAAGTTATTCGTAATAAGATAAGAGTAGTGCCAATAGAGGAGAAGATGAGAGAGACTAGACTAAGATGGTTTGGTCATGTGAGAAGGAGACCAAGAGACGCTCCTGTGAGGAGAGTTGATGAAATGGAATAATTAATCAAAAAAAAATGTAGAGGCAGACCTAAGAAGACTTTGAGAGAGACATTAAAGTTTGATATGAAGTGTATGGATCTCAATGAAGTTATGACAAAAGATAGAAATACATGGAAGTCTAGAATTCATGTACCCGACCCCACATAGTGGGATAAAGGCTAGATATGTTGTTGTTGTTGTTGTTTAAGTAAAAAAAAAATAAATAAATAGTTAAGAACCCAGAAAAGATTACCAAATGGCTGTTTGATTCCATCAAACTAAAACAAAAACAGCTTCCAATTAAATCATTCATCATTCTCATGACTTATACAGGTGCACGTGCATCCACTACATTAAAGGAAAAACATAGTTATATATCAGCCATAGATCTAAACCTTCTTCTAAATGCATACATTATAATCTACCCAACGCATGAATAAAAATGAATTATTCCTCCTTTTACGTATATTCAGAGCAAACCGGGTAACCAACAATGAAACTACAAATAAACTGGTACAAAATTGAGGTTTTCAGATCGTAAACATATATCTCCATCCAAAAAGAAAAAAAAAAAGAAAAGAAAAAGAACACAGGATATCATTAAACATATAAACATCATCTAATTGACAATATACCAACTCAAACAAAGAATATCAACAGGAATAAACTTATTTACAGTCCTCGAATTATCGAATTCAATCAAACGCTAACACGAGGAAAAACCAAAGGAACAGATAAAAAAAAAAACACACATAAACAGCAATTTAAGGCGGAGAATCAGAGATCTGACCTCTCTTCAGCCAGATTGCCGATCTTTGACCTTCTTCTTCTTCGCCGTCAGATGAAGAATTGAATGCGAAACGGACTTTGGCTCCGAAAATAAGAAAACAGACGGCGAAGGAAGAGGCGTGACCGCAAACCCTAAGGACAAGGCTAGATTCCACTCGGTTGGCTGCGATTTATAGGGAAATGAATGGTAACAAATTTTCTTACTATTTAATTATTTCAGAACTCGGAAATTATACTAAATTATTGATCATTGAAGTGGAATTTTTTTGAATATATTCTGCTTCGCTGTTACGTACATATCTCTTTCTATGCATACAGACAGGGTAATATCAATGATGTTGTACCTTACTTTATTCTTAAATAAAATAGATTTATTTTGTCTTTTTTCACTTCAAAAATTACATTAATTAATTTTCTTGAATCACAATACAATTATCTATTCAGTTATTTAATTTTTTTAATATATTCGGCGGAGAGAGAGAGCGTAGAGAAATTTGTGTCCACAGACGCCGAACCGGGTCCCATTCGGATTTGGAATGTCCTTGTCGATGCTAACATAACATGATGTTGATGTCGTGTCAGGTAAAGGTCAATCGTGGCCGTTGATTGCTTTTGGGAAGGGAACATCTGTGGGCGGTGATTTTTATTTATAAGTTGGAGGTTTGGTGAGGCAACACACCCGCCGGCGGTGATTTTATAAGTTGGACACCTCAGCTACTATCGGCGTTTACCGTTGGCAGCCTACTCCATAGCGGACATCATCGCCTGTGTGGCGTTTTGACTTTTGACAATTTAAAATCAATTTATTAACATTTAAGAAATTAAAATAACATAAAGTATGTTCAATAATTAAATGTTCTAATTTTATAATTCAAAATACAAACAACTAACTAAGCCATTCAAATCTCTCATTATTATTATTATAATATATATAACTAGAGTTTATATAAATGAACGGTGATAGCGATAAAATTACAATTAAATGTAAAAAATTTTGTTATATTATTTATGTCAGACAATATAAGAGTTGATCGATACAAATAATCTAACATGATCTGAATATAAATAATATTTAATAATAGAAATAAAAAAAATCATTACAAATAAGTCTCACGTAATAATAGAAATTAGAAACTCTTAGGAGTTGAGCTATTTTATCATTATTTTTATTTTATTTTATTTTATTTTAAAATAAATAAAATATTTATTTGCAGCAAAGTTGATCCAAACCTTAATTAATAGGCAATAAATATTAGATGTGGTCAGATTGCTTGTGGTGGCCGAAAAA
This sequence comes from Diospyros lotus, assembly GCF_014633365.1. Classification (NCBI taxonomy): domain Eukaryota; kingdom Viridiplantae; phylum Streptophyta; class Magnoliopsida; order Ericales; family Ebenaceae; genus Diospyros; species Diospyros lotus. Next base: position 25,608,102 of record NC_068352.1, read on the forward strand.
AGGGGAAAGGAGGAATTGGCATTTCACGTGCAATCCAAGCAATAATACAACATTAATTTATATTTAAATTTTGGAAAAGGCTTTGGTTTGGCCCTCAATGTTATCATTTAGCCTTTCGAATGTGTAATTAATTTAAAGGTGAATTTAAACCGAAAGACTAATACTTTAGGAATAAAATATTTAAAAGTAAATTTATCTAAAAAATTGAAGGGCTAAAATTTAGACTTTTTCTAGTAAAAGTTTTGAAGATATTTATTTTCTTTATTTGATTTGAGGTTGGATGGGGAGTTCGGGACTTTCCTTTTTTTGTCGCTTTTCGGGACAAAGAAAGGGGCGCCGGCTGGCGGCACTGAGACCATACAATGAAAAAGCAATTCCACGGCCCACGGGCCTTTCCTATGTGTCCGTGGTGGCACGTGCACAGCGGGAAGCTGCTCAATTTCCTAACTCAATTTTATAAATAATAGAAAATTGTTCCTTTTTTTATGAGTTTGGTATAAAATTTTTTTTACAAAATCCGATGACTTACCAACGGAGTTACCAAAAAGGGGCAAAAAGATAATTTTGTCCTCATGCCCTACTCTCTCCTTCCCCTCCCATAGATTTGTCTCGCTTCTGCTACTCTTGCCTCCTCTGCTATGGCCTCATCGACAATCACTATAGAGAATTTTGCATAACGGTCATTGACATTTTTAAAATCACTCACCAAATGCATTTACTGTAGAGAATTTTGCATCAATATATAAGGTGTGCGATCAAATTCATTGCGAATCTTTCCTTTCTTTGGTAACCATGCAAAGCACAGATATATAGAAGCCCCATTTATACGTCTTCTTTGCATCATATCTCAGCAAGAGTATGTTGAAAATTTTTACTTTACACAATAAGCTGCTTTTACATCTCATTCTTGATTGTATGTATGGCATTTGGACATGTCATAAGCTTTTTGTTGCAGTGGACCGTCCAGGTTCAACTGGGATCGAGATGCTCAACTCGGGTCGAGATGCTCAGGCGTGGGTTTACCCAAGGACCAAAGTGTGGCTATTGGAGCTTCTGGAAAAGGAATTGGAACATCTGTCTAGTCGACTCTTAGGATTTAGAATTTAAAATAAATTATAATTAAACCATCACCAACCAATACAAATGAATATAAAATTTTAACGTGGAAAACTTAAAATAGAAAAAAGTACGGGTAAAAAAAATAAAATATTATTGAGATAATATTAACAATAATTTTAGGGTATTAGACACTTATTTATAGATCTAACACTCATATGTAGATGTATATAATAAATTATAATCTAATCAGAAGATGAGTCACGAAAATAAATCTTTAATTGAAAATGAATGCCAATCACAATCAAAATTGAAGTCTTAATCATAGTTAATTTAGAAGTTTCAATCATAGATGAATTTAAATTTTAGATCACAATCTCAATCTTGACACAAAATTTAAATATATAATTTTTTATAATTCTTTCTTCCAACAAAATCATAGAAAACTAATTTTCTTGATAAATATCAACCAAATTCACAACAACAAAGAATACGAAACAAAATTCACACAATGTTCACTATAGTGAATATCTTTGGCCACGCTTAAAGCATATGCAACAAAATTAGTCTCAACATACCTTTGAGGGCTTTTAATATTTTTTCCGAGTCTCTCTTTTACAATACAATATTCGGATAGATCAACACTTTTTTTTTTTACTTGACTAACTCTATTGACCTGTAAACTCCACTTGAATATCATAACTCTACTAATCTGTAGGGTTATATTCTTTTAGAGACAAACTACGAAACATGACCATTTCATCAAATATATCATTTCTGCTAATCATAACTTTAGATGCTTTTGGGTCTCATAACTTATAGCTCTTAATACCAAATTTATAACCAAGGAGACACACCATTTAGATATTGGTTCCAACTTTTCATCATCAACGTGAGCAAATGCAGTACATTCAAAAATTTTCAAATCTGAATAACTTGCAGGAACACTAGACCATACATCTTTTGGAGTTTTTTTATTAATGGTAAATGAAGGAGATTGATTAACCAAAAAATGCAGCCTCAACCCAAAATGACTTAAGTAAATCAAAATTAGGTAGCATGAAATGTACCTCTCCATCAAGATTCTGTTTATTTGCTCGACTACACCATTTTGTTATGGTGTCCTTGGAACTCTTAAATGCCTTAGAAAAATGACTTAAGTAAATCAAAATTAAACAGCATGAAATGTACCTCTCCATCAGGATTCTATTTATTTGCTCGACTACACCATTTTGTTATGGTGTACTTGAAACTCTTAAATGCCTTAGAATTCTTTGTTTCCTACATAAATCATTAAATTAATTTGAATAAAATTCTAAACCATTATTAGGACAGAAACATTTAGTCTATATTTCAGTTTGTTTTCAATCATAGTCTTCCACTATTTGAAGGTAGTAAAAACATTAGTTTTATATTTCAAGAAGAATACCTAAACTTTTATCGAAAAATCATCAATGAAAGTTAGCAGATATCGACGCTACCTTTAGAAGGTATTTTGGCAGGACTCTAAAGATCAAAATGGACATAATTTGACTTGCTTTTTGTTTACCAAAGACAATGCTCATAGAACTCATTTTTTTAAGTACTCTACCCCTTCTAGAAGTCTTCTTTTACTTAATTCATCTATACATATTTCACTCAAATGTCCAAGATGCATATGCCATAATTAAGTGATATCAGTATCTGACAATAAAGAAGTAGTAACAACAACATCACCTGTAATAGTAGAATTTTACAAAACATATAATTTACCATACAACTTTTTACCTTTCATCACAACAAGAGCACATTTCTTGATCTTAATGACTCCATATTCACCAATGTGTTATTATTTATAATGATTTTGAAATATAATTTAGATTTCAGTATATTAACTATTTGGTAGTGAATTACCTCTAAATGATGGCCACATTTTGGTGTCGATAATCCAGCGCATTTAGCTTCTGGTGATGGTGTGTTTGCATGCGCGGTAAAAGCACTAGCATATGAGGATGGCTATATTTCAAAATAGTTTAGTTAATATATATAGTAAACATGCAATTTTAAATCACGAAATGCACTAATAGAACGACATATTTGTCTCGGTTGTGGTGTATTATCTGGAGCCGGTGGTGTATGTCTCATTGCCTCAAGTATTGCACGGACTTGCATTTGAACTTGACTTTGAATTTGAGCTTGAAATTTTTCTTCTAGCTCGGCAGTAATTTGCGCACGCATTTGGTTATATTGCTCTTGGGGCACCTGATATTGTTATCTCCGTTTAACCTTAGTTGGATATGTTCCAAGTCCTCCCATCCTTACCCTGTCATGCCCATCTTTGCCTAGTATTTGTGCAAAGACATTCTCTAGCGAATCTGGGTTTTGTTCATCATCAGGTATTTGTGACAACCTTTCATCCATTTGTTCCTTAAGAAATATTTCACAAGTTAGTTACATAAGTCCACAAGTAAAAGAAACAAAATATATCTACAACTTTCAAATTTTAGAAAGACATACGATTATATATGAAGATGTAGAGTCTACTATCTCTCCGCTCTTTTTGGTGTGTGTCTTTTTAAAAAACTTGATTCTCTCTGGCTCATCTCCACTTTCAATAGTCATCTAAAAACATATATAAGAGATAAAATATATTAAATGTTTAAAGTTTAGGCGTTACTAATTAAATTATCAATAAATATATATAACTAACATCCATTCTATTCTTACCTGGTGCCTAACATGAGGATGTGATCGCCTATCGCTGGTGTGACCCATCTTTTGCTTATCTGGATTGGCACGATTTGTCGCACTACATTCCTACTTGTAATATGATATTAGAACTAGGTATAGAGAATCCATCTGATATATCTACTATACATAAATCATACATACATGTGCTTGGTCACACGCCCAATACTCCACAAAAACCTTCCACTGTTCTGGGTCCACCTCAGGCGGTATTTTGGACAAACGAGTCGCATCTGTCTCATGGCAATCATAATGCCTCTTTAAGGTGGCTTTGTACTCTCTCCACTTCTTGGAAGCATGTTGCAAGCAAATTGATCTCCATGTTGTGGGTACATCAGTGTTATCCTGTAATGATACTCTTATTAGAGTATAAAAATTTAGGGTCAGATAGCTAAGAATCAGAGACGTTATTTACTCACCAAGACCTCTTGCCAGATGTGCTCCTTATATGGTTCCATCCCCGGTGACCTCCAATCAGTAAATGTAAGAGGAGCAATACTCATTACCATCACACCTAGTTAGGTTTCCAACTTAGTTGCCATCTCCCCAACTGGTTGTCCTTTAGCATCAAATTCAATATGAATCTTTTCATTTCCCCATTTTGAAATTTGTCTTGATATTCTTCTTCCTTTCTTGGCCTTAGATGACGTGGAGCTTGTACCTGCTAAAACATAATAACACAATAAATTCACATTGAATTAGAAAAGAATAGTAATTTATTATTATTCATATAAATTTTTGGTATTTACCTTGCTCACGTGAGTCTTGAGGGTTGGATTGTGAGTGGATCAAGTCTTCTTCAAGATGCTGGGGATGTGATGGGACTGGGTTTGGGGTTGGATGATGGAATGGAACTGATTGTGAATTATTATGGCGTGAATCTGTACTACGTGACATAGATCCAATTGGCCAATGAGTTTGTCTCTTAGGTGCCATCAGTGTAATTGCCTATTATTGATTTGAATATAAAAAATAATCTGTTAACATATCAATTTAAGTTAAACAAAAATAACATATCAAAACATAAAAAGTTAAAAATATGAACATATATACATACCATATCTTTAAATATTATGCAAGGAAGACATATACATGTCACTTCAAAATTTGATAATTAACTGGATGAATTAACAATTTATTATTTTATTATTTCTTTAACTTAGGTATATGTTTCTATAAAATATTATTTTTCAAGGGTAAATCATTTCAAAGGTCAAAGTCACTCTTGACCCACGTACATTTGCTACCATGCCTTCTTTTGATTGATCCATGTTAAGAGGTGTTTAAAGGGGTGACATTTTATCTCCTTATACCCATTTTGGTAAAATTGGAAATATATATATATCTTGAATAGACATAAAAGCTTAGAAGTTAAAAAAAAAAAAAAAAAATCACAAAATCATATCTTAAATGACTGTATAATTAAAAAGATGTGAAAGAATTCCAATAAAAAAAAAAAAAAGCGAAAGCAACCAAACTATAGTATTTTATATTTTTAGAAAAAAATTGTTTATTAGTAACACATATTTCAGATTATTATAAATTGTTTAATAAACTATAGGATAATTTAATATTTTTAATCAATAAATCAATGGTTCAGTGATTAAGCTATGTAACTTTTTTCGCCACCCATGTTCTAAAGTGGTTATAGTTGGTGATTTGGAGCATATACAAGACAGAATTGCTATCACTCTTTGCTATCGAGGGACTCATGAAGCCTAGGTATCCAAATATTTTTTAAATATATTTACTAATTTTGTATCTAAATTGACTACAACATGTGCCAAATTGGATAGGATAAGAGCTCAGAGAACCCAAGAAAGTTGTGTCAAGTAAAAACTGAAATAATACATCCCCACTAAAATAAATTTGTTCATATATGGAAATGCCTTTTCCTTGTAGGAAAAGTTCACTGAAGTAAGGAACTCGTATTATGGTTGTGGTAATACATCGATTCCACCACTAATTGCAGGTTAATTAGGTGGTGTTCTCTTTGTGTTTCAGTTTTGAGTTTTGAGTTTTGAATTTATTTTGAGTTTTGTGTTTTGAGTGTCTGTTTTGAAATTTTTAAAAACGTGTTCTCTTTGTTATTCTGAAAAATTGTTTCTCAAAACAAAAAATTGGAAAATGCGTTTACTTTAAAATTTTGTAAAATGTTATTTTATGATAATTTATTTAAGAAATTTGATTCAAAATAAATTATAAATTTCATTTAAAGAATTTCAAATATAATACAACTTATATAATTTAATCATATATAATATATTAAAATTACAAAGTACATTCTAAGTCATTTTTAATTTCACTCAACTATTAATTTCATAATAAATTTATTTTTACCTATAAATTAAATTTGATATTAATTTTGAAATTTAAATTATTCACAACATAAATATTTAAAAAATATATAAAGCATAAAATAACAAAATCTATATTAATTGGGCGTGGAGGCGCGGAAGGGAGAAATGGCAAAAGGCGGTGGCGGTGGCGATGGCGATGGCTTGGGCGTGGAAGGCAGTGGCGGGCGAGAGCGATGGCTGTGGCGGTGGCAGATCTGGGCATGGAAGGCAGTGGCTGACGTGGCTGTGGCAGATCTGGGTTTGGAGGGTAGTGACAGGCGAGGGCGATGGCGATGGCGATGGCGGTGGCGGTGGCCGATCTTGGCATGGAAGGCAGTGGCGGTGGAGGATCTAGGCTCGGAGGGCTATAGCGGGCGAGGGAGATGGCAGTGGCGGGCGGATTTGGGTGTGGCAGTGATGGTCGTGGCGAGCGATTGCAGTGATGGCAGTGGCATGGACGATGGAGGCGATCAAACTTGAATAGAAAAGAAGAGAAAGAGAAGAGAGAAGAGAGGTTGAAGAAAATGGATGAAAACGGTGGCTGTTTTCCGTGTTTTGGCTGAAAACAGCCAAAACGTGTTTTTGGCATTTTGAGTTTTCTGTGTAAATTTTTTGTGTGTTTTGTAAAATGCGTTTTTGAAAATGAGTAAGTAAACGTGTTTTGAGTGTTTTGAAAAACTGAAAATGGAAAACAGGCTGAAAATGCCAAAGAGAACAGCCCCTTAATGTCTAAGGCAAGATGTGGCTAAAATTAACAAGACATTAAAGGGGGTGGCCACATTTGGGATACATATATCTTGATGACTATGTTTCATCAGACGATGATCATGACCAGCAGGTATAAATTACTATTGACCTTGTTGCCTCAAACAAACTAAATTAATGATATTTAAGAACTTGTGTCATTCTTATGGGAGATTGATCAACCTGATTGTGATATGACCAGCAGGTTAATTCTTATGGGAACACTTTAGGAGAGTGAGTCAGCAATGGACATTATTGGGACTAAGAAGCATCGATTGCATAAAATGAAGAATAATCCAACCACTAATCAAATTTTCCTAATCAATCAATAGACTAATTAATCTGGTTTACCCACCAGTAATGACACCAAAAAAAAAAAAAAAAAAAAACAATAGTAGTTGTTACCATACCAAATGGAGCAGCAGGTAGCAGCGATCAAGCGAGACGAGAGCGAGGGCAGCGAGTGAGCAAGAGCGATCGAGAGATAGTCAGGCAGCGAGGACGAGGGCGACTGAGGGCGAGGGTGAGGGCGAGAGCGACTGAGAGTGAGTGAGGGAGCGAAGGCGAGAGTGACTGAGAGTGAGTGAGCGAAATTCAGTGGCGAGAGCGAGCGAGAGAGATACAGCAAGGTGCGAGCGAGAGTAATTTTGGGGATTAGGGTTTGCAAAGGGGAATTTTGGAAGAGAAAGGGTGAGGGGAAGATTTGGGCGTGGGCGGGAGAATTCCGGGGGTTTTATATATAAGTCATATCCCCGGCGGTTTTGAAACCGTCAGAGATGGGTCTACATCCCCAGCGGCTTCAAAACCGCCAGGGATGTGTCTAAATCACCGGCAATTTATAGAAATCGCTGGAGAAATCTATACCATAGCCAGCGGTTTTCAAAATTGCCGGTTATTGTGTTAAATCCTCGGCGGTTTACAAAACCACCAGGATTGTAGTGTTTTCCCGACAATTTCTCAAATCGTCGGGAAAATTTCGCCGGCAATACCAGTTCTTCTTGTAGTGATTATACTCTAATCAGAAGATGAGCCACGAAAATAAATCTTTAATTGAAGATAAATGCCAATCACAATAAAAATTGAAGTCTTAATCATAGTCAATTTAAAAGTTTCAATCACACGTGAATTTGAATTTTAGATCACAATCTCAATCTTGACACAATTTAAATATATAATTTTTTATAATTCATTCTTCCAACAAAATCATGAAAAACTAATTTTCTTGATGAATATCAACTAAATTCACAACAACAAAGAATACGAAACAAATTCACACAATGTTCACTATAGTGAATATCTTTAACTATGCTTAAAGCATATGCAACAAAATTAGTCTCAACATACCTTAGAGGACCTTTAATATTTTTTCTGAGTCTGTCTTTTACAATACAATATTCGGATAGATCAACACTTTTTTTTTTAACTTGACTAACTCTGTTGACCTGTAAACTCCACTTGAATATCATAACTCTACTAATCTATAGGGTTATATTCTTTTAGAGACAAACCACGAAACATGACCATTTCATCAAATATAACATTTCTGCTAATCATAACTTTAGATGCTTTTGGGTCTCATAACTTATACCTCTTAATACCAAATTTATAACCAAGGAAGACACACCATTTAAATCTTGGTTCCAACTTTTCATCATCAACATGAGCAAATGCAGTACATCCAAAAATTTTCAAATCTGAATAACTTGCAAGAACACTTGACCATACATCTTTTGGAGTTTTTTTATTAATGGTAAAGGAAGGAGACTGGTTAACCAAAAAACATGCCATGTGTGCAGCTTCAACCCAAAATGACTTAAGTAAATCAAAATTAGACAACATGAAATGTACCTCTCCATCAAGATTCTATTTATTTGCTCGACTACACCATTTTGTTATGGTGTCCTTGGAACTCTTAAATGCCTTAGAAAAATGACTTAAGTAAATCAAAATTAAACAGCATGAAATGTACCTCTCCATCAGGATTCTATTTATTTGCTCGACTACACCATTTTGTTATGGTGTACTTGAAACTCTTAAATGCCTTAGAATTCTTTGTTTCCTACATAAATCATTAAATTAATTTGAATAAAATTCTAAACCATTATTAGGACAGAAACATTTAGTCTATATTTCAGTTTGTTTTTAATCACAGTCTTCCACTGTTTGAAGGTAGTAAAAACATTAGTTTTATATTTCAAGAAGAATACCTAAATTTTTATAGAAAAATCATCAATGAAAGTTAACGTAAATCGGCACTACCTTTAGAAGGTATTTTGGCAGGACTCTAAAGATCAGAATGGACATAATTTGACTCGCTTTTTGTTTACCAAAGACAATGCTCATAGAACTCCATTTTTTCAATACTCTACCCCTTCTAGAAGTCTTCTTTTACTTAATTCATCTATACATATTTCACTCATATGCCCAAGACGCATGTGCCACAATTGAGTAATATCAGTATCTGACAATAAAGAAGTAGTAACAACAACATCACCTGTAATAGTAGAATTTTACAAAACATATAATTTACCATACAACTTTTTACCTTTCATCACAATAAGAGCACATTTCCTAATCTTAACGACTTCATATTCACCAATGAACTTATACCCATTTAAATTAATAGTACTCAATGTAATAAGATTTCTCTTAAGGTCAAGAACATATCTGACATAAGTTAAAGTTATAACAATATCATCAAATATTTTAATTTTAACTATTCCAATGCTAATAATTTTACAAAAAGAATTATTTCCCATCAACGTATTACCAATAGTCAAAGTTTCATATGTTAAAAACCAATCCTTGTTAGGAAATAGAAGAAACATGAATACTATGTCAAGGATCTAATATTCGCAAGGTTTGATAGTTTCATTAATTACCACCATAAGTTCCATATCACCACTATTATTTTCAACAATATTGGTTTTACTTGAAGTCTCTGTTTGCTTTCTTTTCTAGTTAGATTTATGTCTTTTAAGTTTGAATAGCAGCTTAAAATACTCATTTTTTATGTGTCATTTATTCTTACAATAATTATAGGTTTTTGTTTTTATTTTTAGATTGAGATATACCTTTTCATTTTCTACTTTTTTTTCTACCATTTGTTATCTCTCTAATCAACAGACACTTTCCTTGATTTTTAGAATTTTTTAATAATAGCTTATCAATTTTCTTTTTCAAGAACAAAGTTTTATAAATTTTATCTAAGGTGAGAGTATTGAGACTATAGAATATGGTGTCTCTAAAAGTTGAATACGAAGCCAATAGAGAATATAATAAAATTAAACTCAAATCTTCACCATCATATTTAACCTCCATATTTTCCAAATCAGAAACAATTTCTTTAAAAATTGTTAAATGACTTTCAATAGTTATACCTTCTTTTATTCGATGAGAATATAACCTCTGTTTTAGATGCAACTTATTGGTCAAGTTTTTAGTCATACACAACTGTTCTAGTTTCAACTATAGAGTAATAACATTTTTTATTTTAAAACATCCTACAAAATTTAATTCGATAAATGCAGATGTATATAAAATAAGGTTTTAAGATCCTTATGCTATTTTTTTTTAGTACTCCATGATTGTGATATTTTATCAAACTTTAAAAATGCATCATCTAAATCTATTTGTGTCAAAATTACACGCATCTTAATTTGTCATAGTAAAAATTTAATATTTTTTTCCAACAATAAAATATCATACCTTAAGGTAGTAGTTAAGAAGATCAAAGAACTACAAATAAAGTCAAATGGTCAATAAATAAAAGCCCAGTAAAAAACAGACCAGGATAGTGGATTTGGGCAGCAAATATGGGTGAATTTAGGGTGGACAGATGTGGTGGGTTGGATTTGGACTTGAATAGGTTAGATCTAGCTAAATAGATATGAAGTGGGATGGGGCAAATCTGGACATGATTTGTTGGATCTGGGCCAAGTTTGGAAGGCTGTCGTTAATGGCAGAGGATGAAGGAGGGCCGACGGTTATGGTGAGACTTGGCGACGATGGCGGAGAGCAATCGACAATGATGGCGAATAACGATGAGGTATTCAGTTGATGTCAACAAAGGAAGAGGGCAGTCGATGATATAAAAAAAAAAAGAGATATGGTGAACAGACTGACATAGGAGAGAAGGGCATGGATTCAAATTTACATATAAAAAGAAAGTTTTCCAATTTCACGTGAGATTGGGTTCGGGTTTGGAAAACACTTAAATTGGACTCATTTTTGGTTTTAGTTTGTCCCCTAATCCTAAGAGAAGGTTACTTGCTTTATATTTTTTTTCCTTCTTTATATTTATTGTTTATATATTTTTAAGAAATAACTCATTACCATCTGTACATTATAATAAATTTTGAATTAAGAGATATTTAAAAATACTTTAATAAATAGTTTATTGGGCATTTTAATTATTAGAGCACTAATAATAATGTAGTATGTAATTGTGTCCCAAAAACATATTGAGACACTTACAAGTGTCTAAAAAATAACTATAAATTTAAATTTATTATGGCACTTAAAAATACCTCAAAATTTAATATAAATTTATTTTTCACATCTCTCATAAAGTCTTCTCTTAACTCTAACGTACCCCGCCCCTCAGTTCGAACTTTGAATATTTCCTTCTGTTTGCATGTGAGTTGTGAATTGTGATTTCGAATTTTACCTTGTATAAGAGTTAAAGGTCTAATCTGTAATTTACTTAGATTACTTCTCTAGCACAATCAAATGCACAGACATCGGAAGCCGCGGATCATGATTCCAAGATTCAAGTAGATAATCAGATAGTTAAATCTAACTTTTACTAACCCATTACCTATAAACAAACAAACACGCTTCTAATTTTATATTCAAACACGCTTCTTCTTCTTCACAATAAAACCAATAATCAAATAATATCAAATTAAGTTGTACCACTGACTAAACCAAGTTTGGAAGAGTAATTAATTATAATAATCTCATAAAAAATGCTAGAAGAATGAATTAAAATACAACCAATCTCATTAATTAAAAGAATAATGAATATTAATGAACATTCTTGATGAAAGTGTGAACCTAATTCTATGTCTACAACCCAATTCCAAAAGCTTTGAGACTCAATCTCTGATTTATGGATCTCCTCCTGGCTGTTGTCAACATCTTTTGAGATGACCTACAAAGCATCGCGGAGAGGGACGACCGATCGGGACGAAGTTGACGATGAAGGTCTCCAAGAACGAGCTACCGTGTCTTCGTAGCTATTAATCAAATCCACAAAGCAGCCATGACCATTAATGGCACCATCCTGGCTAAAATGGAAGTTCTCAACTCTAACATAGCATCACTTTCCAAGATCAGGAGTCGACTATAAAATCATCTTAATCGTGTTTAACACATCTTTTACCTTAAATGGTGAACTTTTGATTTTAGTGTGGAAAAGCGAGAGTTGGCGACACAATCTATCGCCATATGTGCAGTGCAGACAAGTTTTCGCCTGACCATCTCCTCGACTACCTGAACATAAGCTCTGAGCACGAGGCACTCGAGCTTGCATACAAAGTGGAGGGATCGATGTATATATATGGAGGCGTAAAGCCTGCATGAGCCACTCAAAAGCATCGTGGGACATGGTGAAAGACTTCATGTCAAAAATAGATCGAACTGACAAGGACCGGGTGCTGGCAGAGAGAGCAGAGATCTTCTTTTCTTGTCTCAAAAGGTGAACTCGCCCACCCCAGGCGCCCCTCACCCCCGGCCCGACAAGAATATGAAGGAATGTTAATCATGGTAACTCAGTTGGGCATAGAGACTAGACCAGTACTCATTGCGCATAAGGAGCCCCTCTCACATAAGAGATTGCTCCCACATTGCCGCTAGTGAGATTCGATCCTTGATTCTTGTTCCAAACTTCACCACCTGCGACCAACTGAGCTGCCCATGTGATATCCTAAGCTTGCACAGACAAGCCTTGATGTGTGCAAGATACAATACAACAGGGTAAGCAATTAAGTCTCCAATTTACTAGTTAAAAATAAAAAAGAAGAAGCAAAATTAGTAACTAGTAATTAATAAACATTCCAGATAAAAAATTGACGCTTGTGTTAGATAATAGTCTATCTCGTCAAATTAAACAACATGAATTCTTGATAAACAAACCAACAAACTAAAACTATGTAGCCAATTACGTATACTGAGATTAAAAATTAATGTGTTATTATTTATAATAGTAGTAACCGAGATAAAGATTTGCAGTCAATTTGCTTACAAAGAACAACTTGCTTGCAGTTGCAGAGCGAGAAAGCAAAGCATAAGGAGAAGAGGACACACATACATATATATAGGGAAGCTTTCCAAATACTACCTCATATAGGATTCTATTTAAATTTTAAATCCTTTCCTACTAAGATAATTAAGGATATATAGTACGTTGCTTTATTTTTCTTTACTTTTATTTTGTTATTAAAATGAAAAATAGTAATTACTACTTTTAGTTAAACTTTTATATATATATATATATATGTTTATTAACATTATTATTTATTATTCAGATAGGATGTAACACATTATCTCTATTATTATTATAAATAAATAATAATAAATAATTATTCAGCTATTGGAGCTTCTGGAAAAGGAATTGGAACATCTGTCTGGTCGACTGCTAGGATTTAGAATTTAAAACAAATTATAATTAAGCCATCACCAACTGATGAGGGAATATTTACAGGGGGCAATTTTACTGTACTACCCCTGGGAGGTTACCATTAACTCGGAGCCATGTGTGCCAGTAAAGACCAATATGCGATCGCCACGTGTCAAGACTTAGGAGCTCTGCTTATCTTTATAATCTTTATTATGATTTTGAACTGCAAAGAGATAAAGAAGAAGATTAAGTCAACCAATGATATCTTTAAATATCCCAAGAATTATCTCTATTATGGAAGATTATCTTTTCTCCCCATGGAAAGGGGATCAACCTCTCCTTTTGAAATATATCTTATCTCCTAAGGAAAAGGCCACGGGACATCTATAAATAGAGGGCAACCTCTACAGGTATGGGCATCTGATCTGATCTGATCTGACTCCTAAGGGACTCATATATTATTATACTCCTCAAAAACCCTATGAACTGACTTGAGCGTCGGAGGGATCACGGGGAGCAAGTCCCCACCCTTTTTGCAGGTACTTGGTCCGAGACAGAAGAAGGTGATCGGCTCCGCATCATCAATTGGCGCCCACCGTGGGGCCTTCGTCTTTTCCTTCTGTTTTCCAAGTACAATTTCAAGCCGTAGGAAATCTATTCAACTCAATTACACGTATTTGCTGATTGCATCATGGGTACGCTTGTTTCTCTTTTAATATTTTTTGTGCCTCCTACGATTTTATTTTTCAATTATTGTTTTATGTAAAAATAATTGAAAGAGAAGGCCAAAAGATTCATATATATATATATGTTCAATCACATAAAAGAAGCGTAATTCAGCCATTACATTCATATTATATGAATATATATATGTTGGAGAAAAGCTTATCATGGAAGCCTAGCGGAGTAAATAAGAAAAGAGGTGTTATATTATAATATTAAAGGGGAAGACTTCTTGGAAAAGGGGTATATACCCAGAAACCACCATGGATGAGCCAGGCAATGGCCGCAGCAAGCAGCGATAATGGTTGCGACGGAAGCTCCGTTAATATCGCTTTGGTTAAAACTTATTTCCCTTGTTTTATCATTCTAGTGTTTTAACTACTATTTATTGGAGAATTGCTAGATATATGCAAAAGGTTTTAATTTGAATTGCTTGATAGATATGCTCCAATGACTTGAATTTTAATTGATTCTGTTAAAATGTTCGGGATTAATAACGTTAGCAGACGAAAGGCTCGCCCCGAACACCTGCGGATGTAGACGTTATGCCGAACCGCAAAAATAAAATACTCTATTTAATTGCGGACGTAGGCGTTACGCCGAACCGCGAAAACAAAATATTTGTTATTCTTTAATTGCGGATGTAGGCGTTACGCCGAACCGCGAAAATAAAATATTTGTTATTCTTTAATTGCGGATGTAGGCGTTACGCCGAACCGCGAAAACAAAATATTTGTTATTCTTTAATTGCGGATGTAGGCGTTACGCCGAACCGCGAAGACAAAATATTATTATTCTTTAATTGCGGACGTAGGCATTTCACCGAACCGCGAAAATAAAATAAGGATATTATTTGAAATCCCGTCATCAACTACAATCCAAGCCAGCATGTGCGCATGAAAACCGAAGGTCCGAAAGGCCTCAACAACGCAAGAGTAAAGGATCAGATGTGATCCTCGGGGGGCCCCGAACCCCCGAACACTAAAAAACAAGGGATCAGATATGATCATCGGGGGGCCTCGAACCCCCGAACACTCAAGATGAAAGGATCAAATGTGACCCTCGCAGGGCCTCGAACCCCTAACCAGAAAACATGAACGACTCAAAGGGGACCACCCCTACTAATTAAGGCACCAGTTCGGAGGCTACGAACCTCCGCCAAAAGAAAACCAAAGGGGACCACCCCTACTAATTAAGGCACCAGTTCGGAGGCTACGAACCTCCGCCAAATGAAGACCAAAAGGCATCAGTTCGGAGGCTACGAACCTCCGCCAAATGAAGACCAAAGGGGACCACCCCTACTAATTAAGGCACCAGTTCGGGGGCTACGAACCTCCGCTAAATGAAGACTAAAGGGGACCACCCCTACTAATTAAGGCACCAGTTCGGAGGCTACGAACCTCCGCCAAATGAAGACCAAAAGGCATCAGTTCGGAGGCTACGAACCTCCGCCAAATGAAGACCAAAGGGGACCACCCCTACTAATTAAGGCACCAGTTCGGGGGCTACGAACCTCCGCCAAATGAAGACCAAAGGGGACCACCCCTACTAATTAAGGCACCAGTTCGAAGGCTACGAACCTCCGCCAAAGAAGACCAAAAGGCATCAGTTCGGAGGCTACGAACTTTCGCCAAACGAAGACCAAAGGGGACCATAGCCTCAACCAACACAGCTTCGGCCAAACGGCCCCGAAGATAAGGCAAGCGGCCTCGGCCCCCACAGCCTCAGCCAACGGCCTCCGAAGACGAGGCACGCAGCCTCGGCCAGCGGCCCCCAAAGATCAGGCATGCGGCCTCGGCCACTATAGCCTCGGCCAGTGGCCCCCGAAGACAAGGCACACAGCCTCGGCCAGCGGCCTCGAAGATAAGGAAAATTCTCGAACGTCACTATCACCTCGAGCGACCTAATCACCCTTTGCATGGGAATACTGAAAAGGCACCGGGAAACTTAAAAAGCGAATTCAACATCCGAGAAAAACAGTGACAACTACTCCTTCAGCTGCCCAACCTCCTTACTCGATCAGCTCAAGGAGTGGGGGGCAAGTGATGAGGGAATATTTACAGGGGGCAATTTTACTGTACTACCCCTGGGAGGTTACCATTAACTCGGAGCCATGTGTGCCAGTAAAGACCAATATGCGATCGCCACGTGTCAAGACTTAGGAGCTCTGCTTATCTTTATAATCTTTATTATGATTTTGAACTGCAAAGAGATAAAGAAGAAGATTAAGTCAACCAATGATATCTTTAAATATCCCAAGAATTATCTCTATTATGGAAGATTATCTTTTCTCCCCATGGAAAGGGGATCAACCTCTCCTTTTGAAATATATCTTATCTCCTAAGGAAAAGGCCACGGGACATCTATAAATAGAGGGCAACCTCTACAGGTATGGGCATCTGATCTGATCTGACTCCTAAGGGACTCATATATTATTATACTCCTCAAAAACCCTATGAACTGACTTGAGCGTCGGAGGGATCACGGGGAGCAAGTCCCCACCCTTTTTGCAGGTACTTGGTCCGAGACAGAAGAAGGTGATCGGCTCCGCATCATCACCAACCAATACAACCGAACATAAAATTTTAACGTGAAAAACTTAAAGTAAAATATTATTGAGATAATATTAATAATAATTTTAGGATATTAGACACTTATTTATAGATCTAACACTCATATGTAGGTGTATATAATAAATTATACTCTAATCAGAAGATGAGCCACGAAAATAAATCTTTAAATGAAGATGAATCCCAATCACAATCAAAATTGAACTCTTAATCACAGACAATTTAGAAGTTTTCAATCACGGATGAATTTGAATTTTAGATCACAATTAACACAATCTCAACTTTGACACAAAATTCAAATATATAATTTTTTATAATTCTTTCTTCCAATAATATCATGGAAAACTAATTTTCTCGATGAATATTAACCAAATCCACAACAACAAAGAATACGAAACAAATTCACACAATATTCACTATAGTGAATATCTTTAGTCACGCTTAAATTATATGTAACAAAATTAGTCTCAACATACCTTTAAGGACCTTTAATATTTTTTCTGAGTCTGTCTTTTACAATACAATATTTGGATAAATCAACACTTTTTTTGGGGACTTGACTAACTATGTTGACCTGTAAACTCCACCTAACTCTACTAACCTATAGGGTTATATTCTTTTAGAGACAAACTACGAAACATGACCATTTCATCAAATATAACATTTCTGCTAATCATAACTTTAGATGCTTTTGAATCTCATAACTTATAGCCCTTAATACCAAATTTATAACCAATAAAGACACACCATTTAGATCTTGGTTCCAACTTTTCATCACCAACATGAGCAAATGTAGTACATCCAAAAAATTTTAAATCTGAATAATTTGCAGGAACACTAGACCATATATCTTTTGAAGTTTTCTTATTAATGGTAAAGGAAGGAGACTGGTTAACCAAAAAGCATGTCATGTTTGCAGCCTCAACAAAAAATGACTTAGGTAAATCAGAATTAGACAGCATGAAATGTACCTCTCCATCAAGATTTTGTTTATTTGCTCGATTATACCATTTTATTATGGTGTACTTTGAACTATTAAATGCCTTAAAATTCTTTGTTTCCTACATAAATTATTAAATTAATTTGAATAAAATTCTAAACCATTATTAGGACAGAGACATTTAGTCTATATTTTAGTTTATTTTTCAATCATAGTCTTTCACTGTTTGAAGGTAGCAAAAACATTAGTTTTCTATTTCAAGAAGAATACCTAAACTTTTATAGAAAAATTATCAATGAAAGTTAGCGTATATCTGGCACTATCTTTAGAAGGTACTTTGGCAGGACTCTAGAGATCAGAATGAACATAATTTGACTCATTTTTGTTTACCAAAGACAATGCTCGTAGAACTCTATTTTTTCAGTACTCTACCCTTTCTAGAAGTCATCTTTTACTTAATTCTATTGTTATACTTTTGTACAATAGTTTTAATGATGAAAAACATATATTAGTTTAATCCCTAAGTCATGAGTCAAGTATGTGGTTTTCAATATATATTAATTTCAATATCAAGTTTCACTTTGTGAAAATAAAAACCCTATTTTGACTAAGTCTGAAAGGTTAGCACCTTATAAGGAGAAGTATAAGATAATGGTTTCTTTTGAGATAACTAACTCCTGGTAATTTGATATCTAACATTCATTAGTGCTAAAACGATTTTTAATGAATTTTTCATTAAATAGAAAGTATATATTTTGGAAGTGGTATTATTGCTAAAACTTGAGTTTGTACTAAAACTCAAAATCTACTTTCTTATTTATTTGGATTTTGATTTTTTAAGTATTTTTATTGAATCCAAATAGAGGGTACTTCGTTATTTACATTTATGTATTAAAGTAAATGGAAGGTAAAATATAAATAAAATAAAATGAGGACATTTACTTAAACTAAAGAAATGTAAATAAGCTGTGATGTATACATGCTTTGGGTTGTGCTTTCAAGCAAATCTTTCTAAAACTCTTTCATATTTCTATGCATGTTTCGAAACCCCTTTGAAAAGGTTTTCAATATTTTCAATGTATGCTATTTCGAAACATCTATGCAATGTATGTGTTTTCAATTTAGGTTTTGAACCATGTTTCAAAACCTATGTCTATGTTTCGAAACCTCATTTCCAGAGAGGTACGTTTCGAAACCTATCATGTCATGTTTCGAAACCTCTGACATTCTGTCAGCAAATCTTTTGAAAACTGAGATGCATTTGTTTTGCAATTGTGTTTTATTCTCTATCAATTGTTTAATGCATTCTCCATGATAAGGAGATTCAAATTTGAATGTGAAAGTGGAGACCATTGTTTATTCTTAATGCCTATAAGATTCTTTAGAATCTGTCTCCCACTATCTGCTGTCTTGAAGTGCTTGTCCTGCTGTAAAGTGTTGTATGTTTCGAAACCTATGTGTAAAATTGTGATGTTTCGAAACCTACTTTTTTGTTTTGTCTCTAACGGTTATAAACAGCCAGATTTCTATCTCTTGGTATAAATAGCAGGTATTTGAAGACAAGAAGGATCTGATTGAGATTGATTGAGAAAGAACAAAATACAACAAGTGAGCACACACTAGAGACACATACAAGCACAAATGATCTAAATCCGTTTGAGAAGCATTCAACGAAGATCCATTCATTCATAGATGTGCATTCACTACAAAAAATTTGATTTTTAGCGGCGGTTTCTAAAACCGCCGCAAAAAATGAAATTTTGCGGCGGTTTGCAAACCGCCGCAAAATACTATTTTAGCGGCGGTTTTTTTTTACATTTTGCGGCGGTTTTCAAAAAATCGCAGCTAAATTTAGAAAATAATTAAATA